>NC_045449.1:10912788-10992351 GCF_002776525.5 Piliocolobus tephrosceles
TTTTTTTTTTTTTTTTTTTTTTTTTTTTTGAGATGGAGTCTTACTCTGTCACCCAGGCTGGAGTGCAATGGTGCGATCTCGGCTCACTGCAATCTCCACCTCCTGGGTTCAAGCAATTCTTCTGCCTCAGCCTCCTGAGTAGCTGAGATTACAGGCATGCACCACCAGGCCTGGCTAATTTTTGTATTTTTAGTAGAGATGGGGTTTCACCCTGTTGGCCAGGCTGATCTCGAACTCCTGACCTCAGGTGATCCACCCACCTCAGCCTCCCAAAGTGCTGGGATTTCAAGTGTGAGCCACTGTACCCGGCTTTGTTTTTGTTATATTGGTTAATAAGTTTTGAAAAGGTAATCTTTGCACATGGTGCAAAGTTTAAAAGGTCCAAAAGGTCCAAAAGTATACCGTATACTACATGGTGTGTGTGTGTTTGTGTGTGTGTGTGTGTGTATAAAATATCCAAGGATATATATATATATGTATAAAATAAATATATGACTCTTTTATTTATTCTAGTCTCTCTTTCCTGGAGGCACTGCTACTAGTTTCTTCCTGTATGTTGTATATGTTGTTGACATGAAGAATAAAATACAAATTTGATGCCTGTGACTTCTTGTTAAATAGATCAGTTGGATCACTTGCTTTTTATTACAATTTCCTCCTGAAATCCCTGCCTCCCCCAGAAATGAAAATACAGGGGTTAAAAAGGCATAGACCCAAAGGGAAAAGAGAATGGGAAAGAAAATAGTAGTAACAAAATTGTGAAATTTGGAGAGCAAACAAGTGGTAATAAATTTGCCAGAATGGAGCAATTTGAAACTTAAGTTGACAGTGGAAGAAGCCTTGAAACAAGATAGTTATCCTTGAAGGGCTCTAGAATTTCAGAATGGGGTACTGAATCCATCTGAAAGTGGGAATTCAGAGTAGCTGAACATGGGAGATGTGGTTGGAGGTTCTGTGTAAGATACAAGTAGATCAGCCCCCCACCCCAAGTGTCTGCTGCCGGGTGACATCATCCAACATTCTGGAAGAAGGTTGGGAGTAAACATCTTAGAAAGCTGAACCAGAGAAGTTCTGGACTCAGAGATTCCAGCTGTGGGTAGGTTCCTCACTGAAAATGAAGGGAAAAGTAGATGCCTATATACTGAATGATAAGACCCCTCAGTTTCCTTCCTCCCCTTGGCTTCTGGAAGGCTGTCAGAAAGGCTACTCCTTCAGGGAGAAGGTAGAAAGATCATCTTTCAGGATCATGGATCAACCAAGGGAAAAGATATACTGAAATTGATAGTTGAGAATCTCTGAAGAAAATAACCTCAGCCAGATCACCTTAGTCAAAATCTCTGCACATGTGCACAGAGATTCCTCTTATCTTTGTAGTGCCTCACGATTGAGGATCGCCAAGTCACCAAGCCCCGAGGAAACCTCATGACAGACATGATAGAGCAGAAAAGAAGAATCTCAGAGGAAGCAGAGACAACATTGACAGCAATTAAGCTTTAAAAACCTTTTGTTTATATCCATGGAGACATAGGAGAAAATACTGCACAGACTCAGAAACAGAATATTGCAAAAAAGGGATATTAAATGAGAAAGATAAAAAATATGTTTGGCAGGTAAAAAAGTGATGGGAAAATGTAACATTCTATATAAATTTTGGAAGATGATGTTGAGAGACTCACAAACAAGTAGGGTAAAAAGAAAAGAAACAAGAAAACCATGGGATCCTTTTGGTAGGGTCTGACAGCGGAAGAATAGGAGAGGACAAGGAAAAAGGATGGAGGAATGTTTTGAAGAAATATTTCAATAAAGTCTCCAAAACTGCGGTGTATGAGTTTCCAGATTAAAAAGGCAAACCAAATATCAATCTCAATAGATTACAAGAAAGATAAAAAATTAAAAAACCCATAATTATATAGCTTTAGAATGCTTGGGAAGGAAAGAAGATGCTACAAGATGAGAGAGAGATAGAGGAGTCACATGCTAACAATCAAGGATCAGGCTCACATTAGCTTATTCAAGAACTCTGGAGGCCAGATGACAATGAAATGAAAGCCTTCAAGATTCTGAGATGAAATTTCCATTTAGAGTTTCTATGACTAGCCAAGTTATTAATCAAATATGAATGTGGAATTAACATATCTTGGTCTAAAATTTTATCTTCTTTGGTCACTTGCTCACTGGTTCAGGAAGTTACTGTAAAATGAACTCTATTGAAACAGAGAAGTAAAAAAGGAAAACAAAACAAAACGTGGGGTCCAGGAAATACCAGAGGAAAAAAGCAGCCAAAGGAATTGAAAATTATTGCCTCTAGGGATTTGCAGTTTGGCATTGGTATGGTTTGAGTCTATGTCCACACCCAAATCTCATCTTAAATTATAATCCAAATTGTATTCCCCACGTATGGAGGGAGGGACCTGGTAGGAGGTGATTGGATCAAGGGGACAGCTTCCCCAATGTTGTTCTTGTGATTCATGAGTCAGTTCTCATGAGAGCTGATAGTTTTAAAGTGTAGCACTTTCTCGCTCTCTCAATCTTTCTCTCCTGCTGCCTTTTGAAGACATGCCTTGCTTCCCCTTTGCCTTGCACCATGATTGTGAGTTTCCTGAGATCTCCCCAGCCATGCAGAACTGTGAGTCAATTAAACCTCTTTTGTTTATAAATTACCCAGTCTCAGGTAGTGTCTTTATAGCAGTGTGAAAATGGACTGATATATGGATATTGAGATGTAGGGTAGGGAATAGTTCTGTTTTGTTTTGTTTTAAGTCATATAGAACAATTTGACTTTTTCAACAATAAATAAATAAATAGATAAATGAGCAATCAAGCAAATTTGACACAGGTGAGAGATGAAGGAACCCCTGTAGGATGATGATGAATGGAGATCCCAGGGACAGCGGGGCTAGAGGACAACTAGCTCAGGTGTGAGCAGGAGGAGAAAGGGCCATAAATGGTGGGGAAGCTTGGAGGAAGTAAACCACATAGCTTACCTAATTTGTTTAAACGAACTATGAGATGATGTACACATCAGTAGAGTGCTTGAGGATGAATTAGTGGTGGGTGTTTGAACAACAAAGCAAGTAAAACAAGCAGAAAAAAAAAACAAAAAAAAAAAAAACTATATTCCGGAAAGGACGACATGGCTCAGCTTGAATAATAGTATATAGTAAAAATAAGTAGTAAATATGCATCTAAACAAAGCGTGAGAAATCTGCATTTGGAAGGATGATGTGTCTGGTGGGGGCAGGGGGAGTAATGGCAAGAGAGCTACATTTTCATCACCCACAGTTGCAGTTCAAGAGACAATATTTAAAAACTGAAAAAAATCAATAACTATAAGCATGTTCTTTAGAAAAGTAGAGGTAAATACCAGAAGGAAAAAAGGAGCTAAGGAAATTGAAAGTTGTTTTCTCTAGCGATTTGCTGTTATGGATATTGAGAGGTAGGATAGCGGGCAGTTCTTTTTTGTTTTAAGCCATATAGAACTATTTGACCTTTTCAACAATAAATAAATAGATAAATAAATAAGCAAGCCAAAAACTAAGATGAGGGAATTTGGATAATGGAAAAATTGGTATGTTTTGTTCACTTTAAGAGATTTATCTAAAGTGATATTTTTCAATGACCTATTTAGTTTCAAAAGTAGCTTGAACTATCACCTCAGACATAAAATGTCATAATTTTAAGGTTGAGAAATCAGACATCAGGCTTTTACAAAAAAGCCTGACTTGATACAAATGGCTCAATTGTTAAAAATGAACTCTTTTCCTTTACTTGCTGATTTTCTTTTCAATTTTCTTGTCAGAGTCCAATTCAGTGATGTATTATTTAAAATCATATACAAAGGCTGTAACAAATATCAGTAAATGTAGACTGTCAAGTCCAGGTGAAGAATAGATTATAAACTTCTTGTCATTATCTTCCGGGTTGAGGCACTCGATCTTCTAGCTTGGATTTTGTTGTCTTCATGCCTAGCAGAATGTGGTAAGTGGTTTTCAATGAGAAATCTCTCCATTTCTCAGTTCACCTTTGATCCAAATATTCCTAACACTCTAATATGGTTTGGCTGTGTCCCCACCCAAATCTCATCTTGAACTGTAGTTCCCATAATCCCCACGTGTTGTGAGAGGGGCTTGGGGTGGGAGGTAATTGAATCACGGACGAAGTTACCCCCATGCTGTTCTCTGACAGTGAGTGAGTTCTCACAATATCTGATGGATTCATAAGGGGCTTTTCCCTCTTTACTAGGCACTTCTCTTTTCTTCCGCCATGTGGAGAAGGACATGTTTGTTTCCCCTTCTGCCATGATTGTAAGTTTCCCGAGGCCTTTCCAGCCATACAGAAGTGTGAGTCAATTAAACCTCTTTCTTTTATAAATTATTCAGTCTTGGGTACTTGCTTATAGCAATCTGAGAATGAACTAATACACACTCTTAAGAACAAGCAAACATTTGCTTTGGCCATTCCTAATAGCCTACCATTGAGAACTGGTGCTTTCTGATTTAGGAGAAATCAAGTGTACGAAAACTGACAAGATGAATGTAACTGAAGCATCATTGAGATGGGTACTGCTAGCTAAGCACAAAGCTGTAAATAATATTATCCGACACTATGAGAGGAAACATTGTTATTTATTTAAAATATACTTTCTTACTTATTTAAAAAAACTATGATAATTTTAAACAATTTGCTGAACATTGTTAGGTCAAATGTGGACCAAACTTAACTATAAAATGCCTATGCTGGTTGGTGTTTCGTTTGGAGAAACATTTAGCTTTATTTGCTGGCATCCTTCTGATGAGCCAAATGTCGGTTCTGACTGGTTGTTGGTTAGGCATCCTTTGTTTGTTTTCCTTTTTTCATATTATGTCTATTTCCATGGAAAATATAAGCCTAGTTCTAAGAGAGGAGTTCCCACTAATAGTTCAGGGTTTACCAGCATCATCTGGAAACTTCCATAATAGATGCAACCACCCTTTCTTATTTTTGCCAAGTGTCAGGGGTTTTACACTGGTGATGTGGAAAATGGGAATAGCATTGCCTTCTTTGATGCTCGGGAACTTTACTAATAACTACTTTTCTTTTTTTCCTCACTTAATAGTTGTATTAAGTCTCAAGGGAAAGCCAGTCTTCTTTGAAGGTCAGACTGAGAAACTTGGTTCTAATGCGCCAGTAACTCTTACTTCTTTTTCTGAGTGATTTCAGACCCTCCAAATCTCCCGTTGAGGACTTGAGATGAAGGGGGCAGAGAATCACATGTCTGGCTTATCCTCAGAATACCTGGTCATCAGAGGCCCACTGCAAGATCCTCAGGAGGCAGCACAGTGTAGCTCAGAGCACAGTCTCTAGAGTCAGATGGGCCGGGATTGAATCCCATCATTGCAACTTATTAGCTGTGTGACTTTGACCTTGGAGAAGTTGCTTCTGACTACCTGGGCTCCATGGTCCTCATCTATAAACTGGGGTGCTATCAACATCCACCTCACAAAGTTATTGTGACATATAGAATAATTCTGGACATATAGTAGGCATACATGTGTTATGGGGCTTAGAATCACTTGCAGAGCGGTAGCATTCAGCGCCCCATGTGGAAAATGATTCTGACATCTCACACTCTGAAAAGTTCATCTTCATTTCAGGGCTCAGCAGAAGCCAATGGACAGCTTCACGGTGATGGGAGGATTTGTACAAAGTAGAGGATGTGGAGCTAGAGAAGTTTGAAAGTCTTCTCCACTTCCCCGTGACATGCTCGATTCTGAGTCACGTGGTCTTCAGCTGGTTAGCTGAGCTCAAGGGCTGCTGTTTGTGTGCCCTGGGCTCAGGGCCACTTCTCAGTGTCATTTGGAATCCATATTTGTATGGCCAAGGTGGGAGCCAGTTCCTAGATGCCTTGTTTAACTCCATGATGAAATATAATCTATGGAATGGAAAAGTGTAACAGCAACACTAGTGTTTTTCCTTCTGTGCACACGCAGAGCCGAGCTTACTGGTGTCCTTCGAGTAATGAGGAACTCCACATTTTCAGATGAAATCCATACTTAAAGAAAAAAGACAAAAACTTTTGAGCAAGTGGCACAGGAAGGAAGCGTGTCTCTTGGTGCCAGGAGGCACAGAGGCACAAAGTACAATGCACTTAGAAACAACGAACTCACAGGCACAAACTCACATTGTCTGCTGGGTCTCTCACATGCCCTAGCTGCCAGAAGATGAGAAGATGCTCTCCCAACAGGGCAGCAAGCTAGCTGCAGCGCTGGGCTCCTCGGTCTCCAAGGCTAATTCTCATAGCCATGCAGTACCTAGGTTCAAATGCATTTCATTAAATGTTCCATTACACTCAAAGGACCATATTGTAATAGAACAGGGTTGGTATTTTTTTAAGTACAAAATCAATGTGCTAACATTAGTTATTACTATATTAATATAATAACATTAGTCTTCTTTATAAAAGGAAAAATATCATGTGAAATATCACCACTCACAATTCCCATAAATTGTCTTTGTTTTTGTGCTTTTCCCTCAGGCTTGTATATTTTTACAAAGTGGTAACTAGCCTTTTCACTTAATATTATAACATAAGAATTTCCCCAAGTTGCATTTAGTTTTATCACTTAAAGATTTTTTATAAGTTGCTAAATATTATCTTATCTGCAGTAATTGTATTTTAAATGAATAATCACTTACTATTGGATAAAGTTGCTACTGTTTTGCATTATGGCAATGCTCATACTTTTGGCTTTTTCTTGATTTTTAAAAAATTATTTATTTACCTTCCATAGCATTACTGGGTTAAAAGATATGAACATCTTTATCACCCCCCCCTTTTTTTTTTCTTTTTTTTGAGACAGAGTTTCACTCTTGTTGCCCAGGCTGGATGGAGTGCAATGGCATAATCTTGGCTCACTGCAACCTCTGCTTCCCAGGTTCAAGCAATTCTCCTGCCTCAGCATCCTGAGTAGCTGGGATTACAGCCATGCGCCACCACGCCTGGCTAATTTTGTATTTTTAGTAGAGGTGGAGTTTCTCCATGTTGGTCAGGCTGGTCTTGAACTCCCAACCTCAGGTAATCCGCCCACCTTGGCCTCCCAAAGTTCTGGGATTACAGGTGTGAGCCACCGCGCCCAAACATAACTTGTTTTTTTACTTAAATAAAAAATAATGTTTTTTCAATTAAATATAGAATATTGGCCACATGAATGTGTCTGCCCTTTCTGCTGAGATCCCACTAAGATGGAAGAGGAAAAAGAACACAGGACATATTTGGAAGCCCCAAGGAAGGTATTGCACTGAGTAGACAAGCCACTGTTTGACAGACTGCATGATGAGCCCCTGAGAGTAGGTGCCCAGATAGTGAGGCCAGCTGAGTCATGCCTCTCTTCTGTCCCCACCAAGGGCCAAGCACGTAGTAAAGCTATTGTGCAGCCTCCAGCCCTGCCCAGGGCTGCTGAATACCACCAAGCATGCCCAGTCAATATCACCTGGATCAAAGGGTTCACCCCACAAACCTTAAATTCCTTACCATCAACTCACAAGATAACAATGAGATGACTGTTTTAAGCCACTAAATTTTGCTGCACAGTGACAGATAACTAAAGGAGAAGAGGAAAATACAGGAGAGAGCATAGAAAAGTATGAAAATGAGAAAAAGAAGTGATTATGAATTCCAGGAAAAGTAGAACATTTACAAAGAAAAAAAAGAACACTACTCAGCCACTTTTGAATGTGCCATAATCTATTTAACCTTCCCTGACATTTAATGTTTTCTGTGTGTGTGTGTGTGTGTATTATAAACAAGTTTCAGTGACTACTCATGTACATGCTGCTGGGATTTAGGCAGATACCTCAAAATATGCCACTTTGGCTTTTGAGAAAACAGCAGACGCTGGAAGGCTCTCTTAACTTCTCCTCACCCCTTATCCCTTGAAGCAGACCATGAAACCCAGCCCCTTTCCTCTTAAGTAGGGCATGAGACCCTCATTAACATCCTCATCTCTGAAGACACAAGAACACAGAGGAGACTCCGAACCAACAAGCCTTGCTTTGTTCTCCCAGTTTATTACCATTAGATCACGCCCCCTTTCTCCAATCATACTTCCCCATGACTATTCCTCATCAAACCTAAGCAAAAAATAATACGCAGTTTTCCCTGTTTCTTTGGGTCTTCATTTGTGAAGGCTGCTGTATCTCATAAAACTTTGATTAAATAAATTTGTATGCTTTTATCTTGGTAATCGTCCTCAGCCGTGAACCTTGCCATAGCTTGAGAAAAGATACTTTTTTCTCCCCTATGGGGCAACTTGCTAGGACAGATTCCTGTGGCAGACTTCCTGGGTCAGACTGCTTTTCTAGGTCAGGAGGGTATCTTTTAAGGGTTTTTTTTTTTTTTTTTTTTTTTTTGAGGTGGAGTCTTGCTCTTTCACCCAGGCTGGAGTGCAGTGACGCGATATTGGCTCACTGCAACTGCACCTCCTGGGTTCAAGTGATTCGCGTGCCTCAGCCTCCTGAGTAACTGGGATTACAGGTACCTGCCACCATGCCCAGCTAATTTTTATATTTTTAGTAGAGACGGGGTTTCACCATGTTGCCCAGGCTGGTCTCAAACTCCTGACCTCAAGTGATCCACCCGCCTTGGCCTCACAGAGTGCTGGGATTCCAGGTATGAGTCACCATGCCTGGCCTTTTTAAGATTCTTGATGCACTCTCTGGGTGTTTTTCAGGAGGACCCCCTCGGCTCACACTCTTGCACACTGAGGGGCTCGTGTCAGTTCCTTGGAAAGGCAGTTCTCACACAAGTACCCTGGCACCTTCAAAATGCTGTCATGCCCCTATCCTCCCCACTTTGGTTGTCGTGGTTCTTTCTGGCCACTGTATTTTTCAAGGGCCTTTGATTTTCATCAACTCTAAGATAACCCACCTCGCTTCCTCCTTCCCAAAATGCATTTTCCCAGGGATCCAAACCCAGCCCTTAAATTAGCTAGCTATATGATTTTGAGCACATCACTTAAATTCAATGGAACCCAGGTCCTTCGTTTGCAAAAGGAGACAATTTACTACATTATCTCTAAAGTCCTCTTTAGAAATAACCTAAATGTTCAACAAATGTTACATCAATCATGATATACCCAGATGATGGAATACAATGTAGTAATTTTTTTAAAAACGTGTTTTTATTACAGGGCATGGGAACTAACTCATGATATGATGCTACATGAAATCAGCATGATACTGTATGAATCCTAATTTATAAATACACATTTAATATATAAAATTAAAAAGAAATACGCCACAAGACTAGCAGTGGCTCACCGTGTGATTACATTATTGGTGATATACAGTCAGAAAAATGCATTTTCTACAATTGTGAAAATCAGACACTGCAGTAGGATTAGTGTAAGCTTCTTGGTTTCTGGGTAGCCTTCCCTGACACCTAGGCAGAATCAGTGCTCTTCCTCCTGGCTCCCACCAGATGTAGAACACGCTTTCATTACAGCAAACATTACTGTGCACTGAGTTGCAAGTCAACACATTTGCTTCTTACTACATTCTGAGCCCCCTGATGGCCAAGTCCTTGCCTGGTTTGTTGATGTATCCGTATCATGACACCTGGCACTTAGAATACTCCAGACACACGTTGGCTGAATGTTTAATACATCGGTTGGTGAAACAATTTCTGTTGGAACTATAATTTAAAATTTGACATTTCCTGGTACTTTTCAGTTTCTAAGGTAAACAATTTGAGCATCTCAGGTATTTCCTTCTAAATGGTTTGTCAAAAACTAGAGTAAATTGCCACCAAGTGCTGCCTACAAGTATGAACTGAAAAATTCCTCTGTGGGTGATGAAGGCCTCAGACAACCATACCTAGTGGCCTCAGTTGTTTGTGCAGATATTGATTGCCCATTGTTGGGATTCCTTGCTCACCATGTAACTTTCAAGTTGTAATTGGGCTGCTCGTGGACATGTCAAAACAGAGCAAATGTGCTAACCAGGCTACAGGGCATGAGTAGCTGATCCGTCTGGCAGTTATATTTCTCATGGTAAATTAATGAATTGGCAAATTTTTGTTTGCTCAGCCTTTCTGAACTCAATTAACTTTGCAACACTGAGAAAATTGGATTTGGAGATCTGCAAAGCTAAGGTTGAGATTTTGGACCTCAGTGATCCAAATGGGGAATGCCATGCTTCGAGGCCTGTCGATATGCTTTATTTTTGTGACACTGTCTATTTATCCTCCCCCAATAGTGGAGAATCAGAGTGCTCCTTGTCAGTGTTGCTACAGAGAAGATAAACAGGATGGAAGGACAGCTCCTTGTAGGACCTAGGACAAAACTGAAGAACTTTGGAAAAACCTTCAGGTTTTGGCACAACCAAGTTTTGACATACTTAGAAGAAGACCAGGTTAAATTGTGCAATGATTCATTATGCAATCATCCTTTGGTATACACCAGGGATTGGTTCCAGGACGTCTGAGTATACCAAAATATGTGCATACTCTAGTCCTGTGGTTGAATCTGCAGAATCCGCCTCTGTAAAAAGTCAAATCTGTGTCTATACAGCCTTAGCATCCCAGGAGTACTGTATTTTTGATCCTTACTTAAATGGAACATAACAGTTCAAATCCATATTGTTCAACTGTCAACTGTAGTTATGCACTAGTGCAGAAGATACTAAGTTGTACCTAGCTATTTGTATTTCTTATATTCCTACTCTCTAAGTTGCATTTTGTTTGTATCTGTAATCAATCTAATTACTATTCATGTTTAGCTGTTTTAAATACATCTGACTGTTTTTGTAGAAAAAGCCCGACTAGTGAGTAAAAGCATGCCACTACCTTTGTTAATGGTTCACCATTTCTTCCATCCCTCCTCTAATAGTTGAAGGGTTCTCCCTGCTGCCACAGTAAGGTCTGGCTGGTACTACTACGTGTGCTTTTTTTATTTTTATTTTTATTTTTAAGATGAAGTCTCGCTCTGTCGCCCAGGCTGGAGTGCAGTGGCGTGATCTCGGCTCACTACAAGCTCCGCCTTGCGGGTTCATGCCATTCTCCTGCCTCAGCCTCCCGAGTAGCTGGAACTACAGGTGCCCGCCACCACGCCCAGCTAATTTTTTTGTATTTTTTAGTAGAGACGGGGTTTCACCATGTTAGCCAGGATGGTCTCGATCTCCTGACCTCGTGATCTGCCCGCCTCGGCCTCCCAAAATGCTGGGATTACAGACATGAGCCACCGTGCCCAGCCTTCTGTCTGCTTTTTAAATTTGTCACTTCCCTTAGCTGCTCTTCAATCCACTTGATCCTCAAGCCTCTCTTGGCCTCTGTGTAGCCTTCTCTGGCACTCTGGGTAGAACTAGACCAAGGGACATCTTCTCAAAAAGCAGATAGAATCATGGTGCTCTATGGACTAAAAATCTCTCTTTGCTCTCTGTGGGTATAAGGAAAAGGTCTAAATGCCCAAGCTGGTACAAAAGACCTCACAATTTGCCACTATGTCCCACTACATAGCTCATGTCCTGGTCACACTGAGATGCTCAAACTCTTCAAATATGGCTTTTTGCCTCATCAAACTTCAGTGTCTTTATACCCCTATCACTTCTGCCTGGAATGCTTTCCCTGGCTTCTTTGGAAATTTCATTTACATCCTTCAAAACCAAGATGATCCATCATGTCAGCAAGTGTGGTTTCTTGCTCCCTCCTTTGTGTTTTCACAATCCTTTAAACAAATCTATTCTCTAGCAATTACCCCGGTATTATAAATATCTGTTTGCACGTGTTCGTTTCTTTCTAGACTATGAACTTCTTGAGAGCAGAGAGCTGTCATTCATCTCCGTAGAGCCAGTGCTTAACTCAGTGTTTGACTCATCATAGATCCTTAATTCATGTTTATTGAATTTATTAATTAAGCCATAACCAAGGCATCACCATCCATTTAATTGCAAATGAAGTCCCACGGATGAAATTAACAGCCTCGTTTCTATCAGCCCTTGCTGATAAAGTGATGACAAACACTGAATGTTTCACACAGCACCAGCCAAGGTAGAGCAAAGAAAAGCATCCAAGGGCATTGGCCTTGCCCTTGAGGAGCTCACAATATAGTGGGAAAGAGAGAGTTTCCATTCACCAAACAAACTGAGGACAAAGTGAAGAACGTTTAAAAGCTATGTTAGTTGTGGAAGGCGTGTGAAATGTCTGAGGTTTGAGGTCGGAAAAAATGCGAGCAGATCCTCTCCCTCACATGCTGCCATCTCCCCCAGCAGTACGGTTGAAAGGTGGAGTCACCTGGATTCCAGTGTGGGAGTAGGTGGGGGGATTGTGATTAGCGTCTTCAGAAAGTTTTCTGTATGAAGTTGGATCAAGGCTACTATTGAGGAAAACGTGGTTTGGGATTGGCAATGGAGAAGGTTGGGAGAAAGGCATTCTAGAAAGATGAAACAATGTAGGGAAATGCTAGATACTGGGGTTCAGAAGTATGCCTAATCTGAATCAAATCCTTAGGCACGACAATTGTTTGAAGGACTCCATAGTGCTGCATAGCCAGAGAGCAGCAATACAAATAATTCTGTTCTTTTCTTGTGCTTTACCATTTACACAACGTTGGTGCACCTCTGAAATAGTCATTTGCTCCCCGCAACAATTCTATTTGGTGGACTGAATCTCCCTTGACCTCATTATCCTGTGCTCCACCATAGATAAAGGCAGAAATCCTCCTAGAGAGGATGCTCACCAAACACGCCAAAGGCTTCCTGAGCTTCCCTTTGACATGGCACATTTGCATGCTTCTGCGTTTATTGGTTTATTCCTGGGAAAGTAGATGCCTTTTCTTATCTCTTCCCAGCACCTGAAACAAATAGAAGCTCAACAAATGTTTGCTGCATCAGTGATTAAATGCATGGGTGCAATATAATGTATGGCAATCTTACTTGCCATTCTTACCTGTTGTCTCTATCAGATGTCTCATTCTTCACCTGAGTTCACAGGTCACTCAACAAGTCCCCAGCAGTGAATCCCAAGATTATGACCCATCTCAGGATCCCCAGCCCGTCATATATTGAATGGTCAGGGTGGCCCGCAAATCAGCTGGACCCACCCTTCCTCCAGGCTTAGAGTTACTAAAGATTGGATAATAAAGATAGCAATGCCTTGAGCCTGGCATGTGTGCCTGCCAGAGCGCAGAAACAGACATGACTCAGCAGCCCCAGGCTCTGCTGATGACAAAGGCTTTCTGATAATGGCCCTTCAAAGCAGCAAATCAAGATAGACAGCCTGCTAAAATCATGCCGACCCAGCAGACTGAGAATCCCTTACCCACTGAGAAACAGCCTTCCCAGCACGTCCATCACTTAGACAACTCAAATTAGACGGTAAGAACATCAAGGAAGCAGAGTCTGCCTTTATGGATATAGGAAGGCTCCTTGATTCCTTGGGCAACCTTGCCCCAAGTAACCCCCACTTTCCACCTCTCAGTGAGCCAGAGAAAAGAACACCCTTATCTGCCTGTCAGATTTCTATTGATCCTTCAAGACGGCACAGATGCCACCTCCTCTGTGACGCCTTCACTCAGCTCTGAAGAGCACATTGTTAGGTGAAGAGTCGGGTTTGATGGTGTTCTGGGCAAGGGTCTCAGTACTATCCAAATTCGGATTTCCAATCAAACATCTCTTCCCCAAAAGAGATATCCACAAGGAAAAGCTATATGGGGAACAAAGAATCCTTTTACACCCAACACCCCATTGTAGATCTCTCTGAAAGAGTAGGATTGGATTATAAAACTTAGCTTGAAACACAAGCTGGGCTTTTATCTTCTCCTAAAGTCAAAACCCAAGTTCTGGTGCCTTATTACCTGTCACCATGGCAATGATAAGTGCGTTCAGGTATGTTGGAGGGAGGAAAGACTGTCAGGCCTGGCCTGATGAGGTGGGTTCTGAGTTCACTCAACAATTCTACCATACGTAAAGGTTGGTGTCTTAGCCCATTTTTGTTGCTATAACAAAATATCACAGACTGAGTAACTTACAAACAATAGGCAAGGTGCAGTGGCTCACGCCTGTAATCCCAGCACTTTGGGAGGCCAAGGTGGGCAGATCACGAGGTCAGGAGATCGAGAACATCCTGGCCAACATGGTGAAACCCCATCTCTACTAAAAATACAAAAATTAGCTGAGTGTGATGACAAGTGCTTGGAATCCCAACTACTCTAGAGGTTGTGTCTCATATGGCAGAAGAGCAGAGAGTAAGAGAGAGCAAGAGGGAATGGAACTTACCCTTTTATAATGGCACCAATCCTACCCACGAGAATGGAACCCTCACGGGGCTCTCCATCCCCATCTCTTAAAGGCCCCATCTCTTAATACTGTTACAGTGGCAATTAAACTTTAACATGCTTTTAGAGGGGCAAAGATTCAAGTCATAGCAGGTGGGCTGGAGAGGGGAGAAATTGATGTTTTGACTGACTATTGCTTTTCCTTCTCAAATCCAGCGACCCTACTCATACATAAATATGGCTCAGTTAATGGCTTGGAATCTGGCCAATCATATGAGCAAAGGGAAGGAGGGCCACTTACCTTTCAAATAGGACTTTAACCCTTTTACCACCAACTGTACGTCTATAGAATCAGATTTTTAAGGTGACTCATTCCCATTCGACATCCATGTTACTCATACATAAATATGGCTCAGTTAATGGCTTGGAATCTGGCCAATCATATGAGCAAAGGAAAGGAGGGCCACTTACCTTTCAAATAGGGCTTTAATACTTTTACCACCAACTATACATCTATAGAATCAGATTTTTAAGATGACTCATTCACATTCCATGCTCCGATTTGGGACCCAAGAGAGGAGCTTCATCTTCAGGTACCACTCAGCAATCCCCCTGTGTGCATCCTCACAGGTAGGTAATATAAAAGAGTGTGAATGCTTCCTTTTCTGAAGAATCAAAAAATACCTAAATTCTTCTTCTATGGTGGGCTTCTAAGCCATATGAACCAGTCCCTGCCATTTCAGGACTGTGTCAGGGGAAATGCTTAGGATTTGAGAAGCCTGTGGAGTTTCTCCAGGACGGAGCAGGGGCACTAGCAGGGGAGAAAGGGTCAGAAAGAAGTGTAGAAAAAACAAGGAGATTATGGAGGGAGGAAAGAAGATGGGGTTGGGGAGACCAGAGAGGGCACAGACCGCTGACATTCTTCCAGTAGACTCTAGGGACCCAAAGGAGGCTCAATGGACAAGTACAAGAATGTTCGGACCATCTCTAGACTCTGTGGGCTCATGGTTAACTGATGGTGAGATTATTTCCTTCCTAGTAATGCTGGCCTGAGTTTTGTCTTTTGTTTTTCTTATGCAAAGCTGTCTCACACAGATGGCATGTGAATGCATGATTTAGAATAAATGACTTAGATGAAGACTTTCTCCTTAATGGTCAGAGAAGCTCAAAAAATTATCAGCTTAGACCAGGGGTGGAGATAGCATGGAAGGAAACACAACTACCTGAACATTGTTGGTGTAGCTGAGATCTCTGATACCTTAGAAACACTCCCCAGTTTTCCCAACTTCAGTTGCAGACCCTTGTTTCATCTCTGGTATTTCAGATCTCAATATCTCACTTGACCTCTAGCATGATCGGTGTCCTGAGGTTTGGTCCCAACTGTCAGCTCTATTCACAAGCTCTCTCAAGGGCAGGGCATTGCTGGAGCAAACCTGGTACATTCACACTCCTGATGTCCTTCCAAGGCAGGACATGCATGGCAGACTGTTCACTAATAGCAAGTCCCTTTTAGGAAATGTGAGTCAATGTGGCTTCCACAAATGTGGAAGCATTAAATTGCCAGTGGTCAACTTTGCACTCCTTTCTTCCCCTATCAGAGAAAACTCTGAAGCACTGATTTAAGACAGAGGCATAATGACGGTGCAAAGTGGTTACTTGGAGCAGAGCTCCCCACCCACCAATGGAGCTTGTAACATCAATCATAAGTAGATTTTTGTTGGGTTAAGCCACCGAGATTTTGGTGGTGGTTATGACTACAGCATAATCTAACTTATGCCGACTTCAATACTTTGCAAACAGGAACAAAGCATGGTTGTGAAGAGATTTTAGTGGCGTGTGTGTTAGTTTCCTAGGGCTTCTGTAGCAAAGTACCACAGGCTGGGTGGCTTGACCAACGGGAATTTATTGTCTCATCATTCTAGAGGCTAGAAGTCTGAGATCAAGGTGTCAGCAGGGTTAGTTTCTTCTGAGGCTGAGAGGGAGAATCTGTTTCAGGGCTCTCACCTTGCTTCTGGGAGTTTGCTGACAATCTTTGGTGTCTCTTGTCTTATAGAAGCATTGCCCCAATCTCTGTCTTCATCATCACATGCTCTTCTTTCTACTTGCATGTCTGTACCCAAAATTCCCTCTTTTATTACGACACCTTTTATATTGAGTTAGGCGATCACCTTATCCACTGATGACCTCATTTGAACTAAATACATCTGCAACAGTCCTATTTCTGAATAAAGTCACATTCTGAGGTACTAGGGGTTACAACATAAACAGGAAGTTAACATGTGAGTTTTCTGAAAAGACACAATTTGTCATAACAGTATAAGAACATGGGAATATACTATGACGTTAGGTTCAAATAATGGGAAAAAACGTTGCACAATGAAAGGACCCTAAATATGATACACGAAATACATCTGATGCATATATTAGTATATATTATATTTGTATATAAATATATTTAAATAATTATGTATTACATAAAATATATATTATATACAATATATTATATTGTATAATTTTTAAATAAGGCTACTTTTTCAATGTTTTACTAGTTTTTTCACAATGAATGTGTGTTATTCTTACAGAGACCAAAGTGCTGTTTTCAACAAATTGTTGCACTCTCTTGCACTCTCTCTGTTTCTCTTGCTGTGCCCACCTGGCTGGGTCACTTGAGAGGCTGCCAGCTCTCGGAGGTTTGAATTTTGCCTCTTGTTTTTCTCAGGCAGACTTGTCTCACACAGATGGTGCATGAATGAATGATATAAAATGAATGACATAGATGAAGACTCCCCTATCTTAGTGGTCTAGGAAGCTCAAAAAATTATCAGTTTAGACCAGGGATGGAGACAATGTGGAAGAAAACACAGACTTCTCAAGAGAGCCAGGGACAGATAAAAATAATCTGGACACAGGGAGTGGATGGGTGGAGAAGTCCAGGGTAAAGGGCTTTCCAAGTATCCCTCTGACATGAGTGCCTTGGGAACCTTCTTGTCCACCACTTACTATCCATCCTCCAAGGATTCATCAAGATCCTACTTCTTCCATGTAGCCTTCCTTGACTCATTCCGTCTTCAAGGGTCTCCCTCTTCTTCCAACTTCTACAGCATTTAGAGTCTAGACCAGTGGGTTTCCTGTGGGGTCCTTGAGATCACATCCCCTGCCAACAGAAGTATTTCATGAACTATTTCATCTTAGAGGAGGCAGAATGTACAATGCCCCATCCTGGCTTGGCCAGAATAGCTAAAACAATGTAACCTAATTTAATGCACTTCAATATACAAAGAACAGGTTCTGCTGCTACAACAAAAATTCTTTTGACAAGCTGCAGTATCCCCTCAGGTACTTTCGTTCTGAAGGACTGAAGACCAAGGTTTTGCATTCACTGGGGTGGTGGGATCTTCTGGCCTCAGTGAGGGAGGGGTTAACCTTGTTTATCTGCGATTGGGCTGCCAGGGCCTATCAGCCACAGGTTGCCATAGAGACAGTCATGAGATATTGAACAGGCTTGGCAACTGCACCAGGAGGCCTGTCCTCATTCAGCACAAAGCAGGCATGTTGCTGAAGATGTGCATCCTGCTTTTTTCTTATTCAGAGACCTCAGAAACTGCTGCCCTGAGGATCCATGGAAAAAAAACTTCTAGTATTTTCAGTACATTGTTCTGCTCTTTTGCCCTTTTCTGGGAAACAAAACAAAGTAAAGCAAAACACAGCAAGAACTCTGTTTTGGAAACATAAGTCAGAGGGGACCTGCAGTTGGTGAACTGCTCAGGGGCATGCCCAGACTTCAGGTCCTAGGGTTGGACAGGGCCTGTCTCCATTCTGAGATATTTTTTCCTTGTCAGATGGTCATTTACCCAAATCCTTCTAGTCTCAGAGGTTGACCTCTAATTGCTGTCAGAATACTCTTTCTAATGCTAATGAAACCAAAGATGATACAGCCTAGGCAAATGCTAAACACTCTATTCTCACTTTATAGATGCAAAAACTGAGGTTCAGAAAGACACGTTACATGCCTTCGATCGTGCAGCTGTTGACTCCGAAGCTGATGCACTCAGCCCTTCTCCTATTCTGTCTCTTATGGTAAATTGAAAATAGCCTTCACTATAACTTCTACTTACTGGTCTTCACTCATTCTTTGGAGCAGTGCAGAGTCAATCCCCTTCCATTTCACAGCCCTTTCCCTTGGAGAGAATGTGGATGACATCTTCAGTGAACTTGGAGTGCCATGGGCCATTATGATGAACAATACTCAGAAGGCAGCCCTGTGCCTCCCCTTGCTCTCCCAACTCCAGACTAAACTTCTCTGGGTTCCCTTAAAATGTATAAGAGTTCCTGCTCTTTATTCTCAACAGACAAGTGCATCTATCTTAGCTTCTTTCCAGAAAAAGGCAGAAAATCCTTAATTGCTGCTTCTCCAGCCACTCACTCCATCATTAGGCCAGTGGAGATAAAACACACCTTCTTCACCACACCATTAACTTATGCACTGTCTGGTGCCCAACGGGTGAGGAATATCAGAAGGCTGTATATTTGGTTCCCTGGTCCCAGAAGTAGTGACATCAACAGTAGCAACAACAAGTCATCTGTCTTTGAGCCGACTTTGAGAAGACAATTTAGTAACAGATGAGATACTCCATTGGGCATTTTTGCCTAAGTGTTAGGCATGGGTTAAAGTTTCTGGAATCTCACCTCTTTTTCTGCATTATGCCCTTGAAGAACAAAAACTATGATTGTAGGATGTGGTATTTAAGGTGATGACTGTGATCTCCTCATCCAACTGGATCGTTTTACTGGCAAGGAAACTGAGATCCAGACAGATGATACCACGTTTTCAGTCAGTGGCTGCACTGGGAACTAAGTTCAGGTCTGTCCAAATCCAAAGCCCACCCCCTTAACCACCCCGATAAAGGCCATATTGGTTTCTAGCACTGACCAGCACCCTGACTTTGGGAACTGTCAAATGGCCATCATACAAGTACCTCACAGAGTTGTCTCCATCTATGGAGTTGCTGTGAGTATTAAATGGGAGATACCATGTTATGTGCCTATCACTGTGCCAAGTATGGAGTAGATTCTCAACCAAAGGTAGCCAGTGCTATCAGCAGGGATAAGGATCCATGTCTCTCCATGGGCCCTTTGCACCATCCCACATCTGCCTCCCTGGTGCTTCTTTTCACAGCAGGGCATGGTGATATTATCTTGGGCGCAGCGTGATGCAACAGCAAAAGCTCAGCCCTCAGTGAGTTGGTAACTCAGTGAGAGACACAGGAACAACACCCATCTTATGCATCTTCTTAGCAGGATTGAACCCACAGCTGTTGGATTCCACCTTGAAACCCGTTGGTCTTGCGGTTTCTAAAACAATGATGTCTCCCCATTTGCTTTCTTACATAACCACGGACTCCTTTCTAGTCTCCTTTGCTGGCTCTTGATTCTTTTCCAGATCTTTAAATATTGGTGGCCCTCTGTGCTCCTCCCTCGATCTCCAAAGAGACCTTTTGCTAGGTGATCTCATGGGCTCTGGACTTTAGGTACCAATCTCATATGGATACCCCTGACATTTTTCTCTTCAGCTTTGACCTCTTTCCTAAATTCCAAACTCAAATATCCAATAACTTATGTGATTCCTACAATTTGATATTTTCTTGGCTTTTTGAATTGAACGTTTCCCAAATTAAAGTATAATTCCTTGGCGGGGTGTGGTGGCTCACGCCTGTCATCCCAGCACTTCGGGAGGCTGAGGTGGATGGATCACCTGAGGTCTGGAGTTCAAGACCAGCCTGACCAATGTGGTGAAACCCTGTCTCTACCAAAAATACAAAAATTAGCTGGGCATGGTGGAAGGTACCTGTAATCCCAGCTACTCAGGAGGCTGAGGCAGGAGAATCACTTGAACCCGGGAGGCAGAGGTTGCAGTGAACTGAGACCTCACTATTGTACTCCAACCTGGGCAACAAGAGCAAAACTCCATCTCTAAAAAACAACAACAAACCCCGTAATTTTTCCATACCAAACTCATCTCTCCCCTGAACCTATTGCACTTACTTTTATTTCCTGCAATTTATTCATCCAATGCGTATTTATTGAGTGCCATGATTATTCCAGTATTATTTTAGGCAGCAGTGAACTGTATAAAGAAGACAAAGTACAAAGTCCCCTTTTTTTGTGAAGCATATAGTTTAGTAGGAGAACCAGAAAATTCCAATTAACTAAATAAATGATTTCAGACACCAATACCTGTTCCTCCCCACTACATCTCAGTAGGTGACATCACCATTTGCTAGTCGTTGAGTCCAAGATGCTTGAAGTCATTCTTGACTCCTGCTTTCTTCTCACCTTCTCTGTGCAATCCTTCACGAAATTCTGCCACCTCTATCTCCAAAATATACCTGTTTGGAATAGAGTTGTTAGTGGTGAAGGTATTGAGACTGGATGAGATCAGGAAAAATTACAGTGTATGCCATATGCTGTGTCTGGAGAAAGAAAAACTAACGAAGATGAATATGTTTTCTTTCATTCTTCAGAGACACACAGAAAGAAAGGATCAATCTCCAAACATGCTCACTTTTGTTATTGCTGCCACTTGGTTTTGTATTTCTCCAGATCTTATTCTTTGAGGTGCTGGGGGGTGTCCTCTGATTCCTTTATTTGCTGCAGTGGGGTGGTGGTAGCTGTCTCACTACTGGATTCTCTCCAAGGCACATCTCAAGCTGGTTCTGTGATGTCTGACTGAGGTACAGGTGCAGGCAGGGCCATGCCTTTCCATGCCTTCACTCACCTCACTGGGATATCCATGGTCCCAGCTTCTGAGTCAAGGTCTTAGAAAAGTCTTGCAGTGTTCAAAGGAGGACTGTCTATTTGGAGTAAGTTAGATGGCAACCAAAAAATATATACATTCTATTTGTATATAATATGTATGTACAAATCAGGGAATACCAGGTATCACTTCTGCAAGATGGTCATCAAATGATCTGTGGGGCACTACTGGACGTCAAAACGGAGGACAGCAACAGAGCTTCTCCATGGTGCTCATACAAATGGACACTGGGTGGTCTGCGGGGCCTCACATGGCTTCCATATTGTTCCTGAGTCCTGGCAATAGTCCAAGCTTTTCTGTGACCCAAGTTGAAGCTCGGAGGCTCCTCACATTGTCTCCACACCTTCCCGTGTGTCCTCTCTAGGTGCTGTCCAGAACCCACCTTCCCTCTTTCCTTCCTTAGTCTGCTTCCTTCTATACAGTCTTCATGAAATCAATCACTGGAGCCCACTTTGCCACTGTTCCTCCAGAGACCTGACATTTCTGATCTCAAAAGCAAGACTAGGCCATGTCGACATTCTTCTCCTAAGACAAATATGTGGAATAGTTAACTGAATGGTGAAGTTAAGTCTGAGAAAAAAAAAAAAATACCCCCAACAGCAGAATCTCTCTACCAGGTTTGCTTTGTCACTGAGGAAGCCCAAAATTATGAGGAATGGTTACACCTATATAAAATCTAAAATGATTGGAGTTAATAAAGAGTGTCCATGTGCATAATCTCATTTAATCTTTAGGCTGATGCTGTGACTTAGTTACAATTAGTATACAGATAATAGATGATAAAAGCTGCATTGAGCTGGGGTTTAAATGCAGCTCTCCTTCCTAAGTTCACTGCATTATTCACTCCCAGGCAAAAATTCTGGCCTTGATGGCTGTCAGTTCCAAATGCCCAACCATTGTTGAGTTTCCTTCAAATGGCAACTTAAGGCAATTTTCCTCAAAGCTAATGAAGCTTAAGTTTCAGAGCACCTGCCTTGCACAGACCCCTAGAATGCTGGGAGTCTCTGAGAGTTGCAGAGCGTCCCAGGATCGGTGGATCTGGGCTTCCATCAAATGGCAACTTAAGGCAATTTCTCCCCTTGCCCCGACCTGGACACTCATCGTGGGGGTCATAGCTTTACTGCCCTCCGTGTATCCTGCATCTTGGTTCCATCTCCTGGAGACAAAGGAGCCCTTTGAAGCCTAGGCAGGAAGATGGGCCTTTAGAAAGCGCTGGGGGGAAGGCGGGGTGCAGTGGCTCACACCTGTAATCCCAGCACTTTGGGAGGCTGAGGCGGGCAGATCACGAGGTCAGGAGATCGATACCTTCCTGGCAAATATGGGAAACCCTGTCTGTACTAAAACTACAAAAAATTAGCCAGGCATGGTGGCATATGCCTGTAGCCCCAGCTACTCAGGAGGCTGAGGCAGGAGAATCGCTTGAACCCAGGAGGTGGAGGTTGCAGTGAGCCGTCATTGCGCCAGTGCACTCCAGCCTGGGTGATAGAGCGAGACTCCATCTCGCAAAAAAAGAAAAAGAAAAAAAAAGGGTGGGGGGTGGCGGGCGCTGGGGCAAGAGCAAGCCGACTTCCAGGTGACTTTGACTGGGAGTGCGAATTAGTTTTGTGTTTGAGCTTTGAGGAAGAGAGCAAGCATGAAGCATTCAAAGCATGAGCAAGATGAAGGGGACGGTGCTGGGGTTTGTTTCGTTTTGTTTTTAATTAGACATTTTCCAAAGGCCTGAAGGGAACCTACATTGCTTCTAGAAGAATCTGAATCTGATCTTCTGGAAGATGAGAATTTGATCTCATCTTCTGGAAGCCTTTAAGGATGTCATTGACTTCCATGAGAAGTGAAGATGCTTCTGAAAAAGCTCATTCTTTTCAAAGTGGAAATGGTGGGGCAGGGACTCTGGAGCTGACCTTCTCAGCTGCTAGTGGAGAGAGGCCACTTTTCATTTTTCTTGATTGCAGCATGGTTGGGTGTAGGTTCAGGGTGCGTAGGGGGCTGAAGCTTATAAGATTTGGGGGGCCTGCTTTAAGAAAAAAAATTGGCTGGAAATGTAGATATTTAGAATGAGAAAAATGTCAAAATAAATGACTGGAATCTTAGGAATTAAGTCACTGTCTTTTATAATCTCTTCAGATAATTTACCAGGAAAGAAAGCTGAAATAAGAACACTTTCTGATTGCAACCTCATGTTTCCACTGATCCCGGGATGCTCTGCAACCCTCAGAGACTGCCAGCATTCTAGGGGTCTGCACAAGGCAGGTGCTCTGAAACTGAAGCTTCATTAGCTTTGAGGAAAATCTGTTGGAGGAGGATGGGAGGTGAAGGGAGGCATTAGAGATGGTGGGTGCCAGTGGATTGCAGGGAAGGGAGCCTCTTGGTGGGATTAATTACCTTCCCTCATCTGGGGAGTATCTCTGAGCTGTGGGGAGGAAGCTATGGTAGTAGCTGCTACCCCACAACTGATCACACATCAAATGATTAGTCATCTCTGCTCAGTAGTCTGTGGATCCAGCAACAGCCTGAGCTGGCTAAAGGCACCTTACAATTCCCTGGAAACCTCTTCATCCCAGACTTCCAGTGGTGGCCAAGGAAGGTTCCAGGTCAGAGCAGCTTAAACTTTTCTTGTGCATGGATGGGTCCCTTTGGGAATGCAGACTCTTTCCTCGTTTTTGCAATAGGAAAAAGATTTCTCTGTTTTTTTTAAAAAAATATTTCTCTCCTAATGTTTCTGCTTCAGCTCAGAGGGAATGGAGACCCCTGCTTCCTTTACTCATCTTGGGCAAGGCCAGGTGACGGGACTTTCTCTCTTTGCTGACTTCACTCACCAGCTTCTCACAAAGGCAAGAGGAATTGCTCATAGGAGTGTCCTGCATTCTCTGAGTGTGTTTAGCGAGTATAACGACAGGAGCCAAGATCATTTCCTTTTATTTCTGGTGCTCAGCACCGGGGGTTCCCCCATTCCTGGGGATCCTCAGGAGTCAAGCACACCTAAGACCCTACCTGGCTTTCTACGCTGGCTGGCCAGGCACTGAATGTTTGTTCCAGAATCTCCACCTCACCTGGGAGGGTTAGAGAGATCAGTCATCCTTGCTCATAGGACAAGAGCATTAGGTTTGCCCCACAGACTCAGACATTCTTTTACAAGAGGAAGTCCTGCTCAGCTCTCTGGGCTTTGAGACTGTGCACCAACCAGCCCATGTTATTAGAGAAACTCTGCTTTGAGAAGCATCAGATGCTGGCTCAGAGGTTCTGATTCACAGCTATTCTTTTCTTTTCTTTTCTGTATTGAGTTTCCCATTTGACTATTTTTCCTTGACTATCTCTCCTTCAGTCAAGAACCTGGAAGGAAGGAGGACTTTGTGCCAGTGTTTGAATACTGGAACGCCATATGCACGTTAAACACAAATAAGTGCACACGTGCAATTTTAGGGGGATCACAGATCTTTCTAAGGAAACCAAGGAGAGTCGTCAAAGGGTACTTCTCAAACATGAATGAGCCTGTAAATCACCCAGGGATCTTGCTAGAATGCAGAGCCTGATTCAGGTGGTCTGCACTGGGCCTGAGATCTGCATTTAACAAGCTCAGAGGTCTCTATTCCAAGGCATCTAGATCTTTGGTACTCAAAGGTGGTCTAGGGACCAGAAGTGTCAGCACCACCTGAGAGCTTCTTAGAAATGCAGAATCTGCCAGGTGCAGTGGCTCAGGTCTGCAATCGCAGCTACTCAGGAGAGTGAGGTGGAAGGATGGCTTAAGGCTAGGAGTTTGAGACCAGCCTGGGTAACATAGTGAGACCTCTTCCCTCCAAAAAAAAAAAAAAAAAAAAAAAAAAAATTAGCCTGGCATTGTGGTGTGTATCTGTAATCCCAGCTACTCAGGAGGCTGAGGCAGGAATTCAGGAATTCAGGAAGGAGGCTGAGACTTGAGCCCAGGTTGCAGTGGGCTATGATTGCACCACTCCACTTCAACTTGGGCAGAGATCAAGGCCTTGTCTCTCTCTTTCGTTTTTTTTTTTTTTGAGATGGAGTCTCGCTCTGTTGCCCAGGCTGAAGTGCAGTGGTGCAATCTCAGTTCACTGCAAGCTCCGCCTCCCAGGTTCACGCCATTCTCCTGCCTCAGCCTCCCGAGTATCTGGGACTATAGGCACCCACCACCACGCCTGGCTAATTTTTTGTATTTTTAGTAGAGATGGGGTTTCACCGTGTTAGCCAGGATGGTCTCGACCTCCTGACCTCGTGATCCGCCTGCCTCAGCCTCCCAAAGTGCTGGGATTACAGGGGTAAGCCACCGTGCCCAGCCAGCCTTGTCTCTTAAAACAAAAACGAACTCAAACAGCAGACTTTCAGGCCCCATCCCAGACCTATAGAAACAGAAATTTTGACCACCAGTAGGTAGCTGGCTAATTGCGTTCTCTCTCTTTTTGTTTTTTTTTTTTTTTTTTCCTACCAGCATCTCCAGGGTTATATTATGGAAACAGTTACAGTTGCTCTGGGCAGGACTTGGTTAAATCAGGGGCTTGTCAAGTAGAAAAATCACTAATTTCCCCAAGGAGCCTCAGAGATGCTGCTGGCAGCTGGCCCTCCTCCGTGAGTCGTTGGAGGCTGTAAACGGGACCTTGTGCAATGTTTGTGGAGGGTAATGTGGCTGCATTAATGATGATGCAGGAGCCTTCACAGAGGTGATTCTTGACTCTTTTAATTGCACCATTTCTCAACCTTAATGCTCCCTCCTTGCCATTTCTGAATTATATATCCACACATATCCAGACGCACACAGATCGTAGATTAATTCTCCCACTCAAACTGATAAACTACCTAACACATCATTTACACTCATCTATCTTTGCCCTAATCTAGCCAAACCCTTTTTCTTTTGCTGTGTCAGCCACCGCGCTTTGAGAAAATTAGTCTTTAGGCTGCATCCCTGCATACACTGTTTACATGAGTCCCTTTCCAAAGTTACCAAAGGAAAGCTGGGGCTGATCAGGTTTCAAATTCTTTTCTGCATTTTGACTTCACCCTGATGATGGCTCTTTAATCGCCAGGATGGTTCAGTATTTTACGTACTGAAAGTTGTATTTTGTTCCCTCTCAAACAAAATAAGTTTCCCTCACACTGTGTTTTTCCACACCTCTCACTACGACTCCCACCAGCCCAAACAACTTGTCCTGACAGTTAAATGAGATACGCTGTTTTCTGCAGTCAGCACCGCTGCTTGTCTTCCCAGCCTGCCTAGTCTCACTCTCTCAGACACCTCCCTTGACTCCTGAGTTACAGACTCCAAGAGACACCAGCCATGTTGCCTTGGCCAGAGACGGTGCTCTCCTCTTTCACCTCCTCTGGCACAAGGAAAAAGACCCACAGCTTTGATTTTGCCTTGGGGTCCTGCCCATTGCTGCTCCTGCCACCTCTCTGAGTTCATAGACTTGGAGTCTTGCTTGTCCAGGCTCATGAAACCCCGCAGGACATATCCTACTCTAGCTAAAGTCTGTGTTCGTGTCTGCCTTTGAACCTGGCCCTACGGTGCTCCTGGAGTCTTTCAGGCTCCTCGGGTTCTCCTGAAATGCACCTCTTGCGTTTAAACAGCTGCCTCAGCATTTGTCGGCATCCACCTGCCTAGCTGGATTTCCAGTCTCTGTGCTGCTCCTCCCAGGAAGTCCTGGTTCCCATCAGATTCCAGATGTGAGCTTCCTTCTTTAGTTGAGCTACCTCCAGAGACTTGGCTTAATCCCTTATGACCTCCCCAAATGGAGCTAAATGAAACTAAGGGACAGGAGCGATGCAAGGATCCCTCCTCATAAAAAACTCAGTGAGAGCCCAATAAACTTACTGTAGCAAACTGGCAAGCTCCCTTAATTTGGAATTGGGGGTATGAATATGGGGAGAGAGTTGGGGGCAATCTCCCCTCCATAAACAGCTCACTCGAAGACTTAGGCGTCAGCACAATGTTCCATATTAAAGTTAAAAACTAGCTGAAATATAGGGCCAAGAGAGGTGTGGTTTTAGATCTCAGTCCCCACCCCCTTTTCTTTTGTGAGAAGGAGTCTTGCTCACCTGGGCTGGAGTGCAGTGGCATGACCTCGGCTCACTGCAGCCTCCACCTCCCAGGTTCAAGCAATTCTCCCTGCCTCAGCCTCCTGAGTAGCTGGGATTACAGGCACCTGCCATCACGCCCAGCTAATTTTTGTATTTTTAATAGAGATGGGGTTTCATCATTTGGCCAGGCTGGTCTCGAACTCCCGACCTAGTGATCTGCCCACCTTGGCCTCACAAAGTGCTGAGATTATAGGCATGAGCCACTGTGCCCAGTCCCTTATTCATTTTTATTGCACACAACCAAACATGTTAACTTCCCAAACTTCTTAGTAACTTTCTAAACAAATTATGGGAGAGAATCAGCTGTTAGCTTGGGACTGTATCAGAGGCTATTTCTGTTGTCAGTTTTGTGAACAAAAATTTGTTCCCATGTAAAGACTAACTTCATGATCAGCCATTTCAACCCTGCTTGCAAAACCCTCATCGAATTCTTCATCTCTTTGACCATTGGCTCTGCTGGGCTTCTGCTCTGAATAAATTGCACTGCCATATTTCTCCACTCCTTGGCTGCAGGGTCTTTCTAGAGAGAGCTATGAGTCAGTTCTGGTAGGTCACTCGCAGATTCATACAATTGGATCTCAATGGGGCTTTCACTGATACTCTTCAAGGCTTCCCTTCACCACCTAATGAGGGGCTCACTCTCCACACCCCCCAAGCCTCTGACTTCATTCCCACCCTCACATTCTCTGCTGATTACCTCAACTCTTGCTTTATGAAGATGAAGTCACTGCAAGTAGGGCAGAGGGGAAAGAAGGAAGAATACAAATGGGAAAAAGTCAAGAAAGAACATAGTGAGAAAATGAGACAGGCTGAGAGGGGATGCTTTGGTAGCAGGCAGGCAGATGACAATAATCTTCGCATTGCATGGCGTAGAAGAAGGGAGAAGTGCTCATCTATGCACCAGCTGCCTTATTTAGTCCCAAGGGGTTTTACCAGGCCCCTGCTAGCTCCATCTCCTCCCACTGACCTTGTGATCTCCCTGGTCCCAGGTTTTGGTTGAAAATGAAAGATACTTACAACAGAAACAGGCATCTGCACATAAAAGATGACTGCTTCTTCATTAGTTTTATTTGTGTTTTCTTGTTTTGTTTTGTTTTTGGTTTTTGGTTTATAGCAAGAGCAAATGATATAAACTGCAATGCCAGGTAAGGCTGTGAGGAGCTCCTGGCATCTCTCATGACACACACAGTTGATAATTCAAGATCTGATTTCAGAGTTGAAGATGCTCAAGGTGATAGCCGTGCCCTCCCTTCAAACAGGAAGAACAGGTGCAAGAGTTTGTGGTGACACCAGAGAGAACTGTTTGCCTGGCTGTGCGTGAGACTGTGGGATTATCAAGAAAAGTTGGAAAGTGGGAGATGGAAAGGCTGAACCCAAAGGCTTTTCTCAGGGAAGGATGGTCTTGTTTGTGTCACAGTGCTCTGGGGCAGAAGAGACTCCTGGGGACTGAGTACAGATGGCTTCTGAATTTGTTTACATTTCCTATCAGAACTGACATTTGCTTCTGGTCACACAATGTTTTTCTTCTGTCACCTTTACCCTCTTTTGTGTTCTCTTTTCTGTCTTTTTTCCTTTATCAGTCAAAGTCCAGCCAGAGAAACAGAAACCATGCTAAATATTTCAAACACAGAGGGACTACTAGATAAAACTTGTTACAAAAGCATCAGGAGGGCTGAGAGAGCCACAAAGAGGAGAGGGGAGGAAGATGAGCTACCACAGAGAGTGGAAGTTCCAGGAAGCTGTGATTTTCCCTAGGGCTGAAGGAACCAAGCAAGGGGTTTCTAGAGCCCAGTAGCACAGTGGTGGCTGACCCTGCTGGAGGCTGCGGCTGCTATTCAAAGAAATCACTGCTGCATTGTAGATAGCAACAAGAGGCTGTTGGAAGCTGCAGTTGTCTGCTGCTGCTGCTGGGTCTAGAGCCATCTTTGGGTCCTGTGGGTATTGGCCACTTCTGGCCATCACCCACAGCAGCCGCATCTGGGACGGAACAGAGCATGAGATGGCAGGAATGGCACTGAAGCCAAATAGGCAATGACAGGCACATTCCCTCAATCCGTTCACCTCTCAGTCCTGCTTTCTCTTAATTCTCCTACATTGCCCTTCCCTCACTACATGCAATTGACCCACGTTCATTGAGCACCTCACATGTGCCAGGAATTGTGCTAGAAGTGGGCGGACAAGAGGAGTGGATTCGGAAATATAAAAACAGTGACCTCTTTTAAGCTGCTTACAGATCAGAAATAACCCTCTCACTGTTTTTTTTTTTTGGGGGGGGGGGGGGAGTGGAGAAGATAAGCTTCTAGAAACGGTCCTTTTAAGTTCCCTCCAGTTTTCCCTTACTGGAGCTCTTTTTGTTTAAAATCTTAGAGCAGCTTCTTACCGATGTGCTCAGTCAGTGGGCAATACTGAAATCTACATCATACATTGGACTCTGCTAGGATCAGTGAGAGAAAAGAAGCATATTCTGCAGGGCCTTTACCCCTGAGGACCTTACAAGCAAATGAGGGGATACTTACATACATGATGTAGGGAATAGAATCGTGATGGGACAGGTTGATGGGCTGACTTCTTAGACACTATTTGTAGGACAGACACAAGTGCCATGGGTGTGAGCGGGGGTCAGGGTAAGCTTCATAGGGGAAGGAGGCTCGGCCTGGACCTAGGGAGTGGGGGGAATGCATCTCAAGAGAGGAATATACAGGAAACTTAGCCACATGTGCACATGGCTCACCCTCCTGCTTCTTGCCTCAAAGCTGCCACTGTCGTCGACCTCTGGGCTATGGAAACATCCCACATCAGAGGACAGAAATGCAACAGAGTTCTGATTATTCTCTTTTCCACACAGTCTTAGTCCAATGACCTTGGGTGAATCATTTGGCCATTTGGGGCTTCAGTTTGTGACAAAGAAATACTTACCCTATTTCTGATTATAGGAATCTGAACAGATCAAATCTTGTTCCATCCTGCTATCAGATCCAGGACTCACATGAGACATGGATTGGGTGGGGGGTGGTTCTGATTTACCTGGAGGAGAGTAGAATCCTCATGAGGACCAGCAGAATCCCTTGGTCCTTCCTCCTGGCCAACAGTCCCATCTATTTTCTCTTTTCTCCCATAGCTCCTGTCTTGGAGCTGCTGGGGCACTTGGAGAGACTCCCAGGTTCATCCTTCTAGGTGTTAGTAGGTAGACCCTGCCTGGCTCATGATCCCCCCAGGCCAGCCCCTATGTCAGTGTGTAGGAAGCAATGCCCTTTACAGCTTGTGCAGGGACAGGCTGCCCAGCAGACACACTGGGCAGGGGCTGATGTGGGATGGGCTGCTCCCGGTCCCTTGCCTGCCTTCCTCAGCCCTCTGCCCCAGCACTCCTCCTCTAATGCTGCCCCCACAGCTTGTTCATGCCTGCAAACACTTCTAGGCTCATTGACTGTCTCCATAATGAACAGTGACAGCTCATCACATTACCAGCTTGCTTCTCTGGCAGGGAGGTTAAGGGCTGGAGAGATTCATTAGCATCTGCCTGGAAGGGCACCAGGCAGTCCTGCTTTCCCTCCTCCCAGGGTCATGATCTTCTTCCCAGGCTCCTGATTGCAGTTCTCAGCTCTATGTCTCCTTCCATTGGTGTGTCATGAGTAGTTGTGAAGAGGGTTCCAGTAATTTGTTGCTCAATAGTAGTGACACGAGGGCAGGATATATCTTATTCACTTTTGAAAATTTTGAACAGTCACCTTCACTCACTAGAATTCCAAGGTGCTTTCTTGAGTGGGAGAGAAAAGGTAGAGTCACCAGGAGTTGGGAGAGCACGCTTTGGGTTTGTTCCTGGGAACATGGGTGTGAATGAATGTCATCCATGAGATTGGTTGTTAGAGGAGGATTGGGAACAAGCCTGCTGTCAGTCCACAGCCTCCTGACTGTTGGTTGGGATAGGCAGATGAAGGTGGATTGTCATGGATAGATATTTCCAGGGTATCTTCCAAAACAGCATGTCTTCAATATGAATGATATATAAATCACCTGAGGATCTTGTTAAAATGCCATCTGAGGCGGGTCACGGTGGCTCACACCTGTAATCTCAGCACTTTGGGAGGCCGAGGTGGGCGGATCACCCGAGGTTAGGCGTTTGAGAGCAGCCTGGCCAACATGTGAAACCCCATTTCTACTGAAAATACAAAAATTAGCTGAGTGTGGCGGTGGGTGTCTGTAATCCCAGCTATTCGGGAGGCTGAGACAGGAGAATCCCTTGAACCTGGGAGGCAGAGGTTGGAGTGAGCCGAAACCACGCCATTGCCCTCCAGCCTGGGTGACAGAGTGAGACCCCATCTCATAAAAAAGCGCGCCAACTTATTCAGTAGATCTGGGGTGAGGCTAGTTGGGGACTTCCAGGTTCTGGTGTAAAAAATGGGAAATTTGTTGAGGTTTCTAAAATGAAACCATTCTCGACTTCTTTAAATAAAGCTCTGATGGTTGAATGCTTTCTAACTAGTCTCTCTTTTCCTATGGCTACTAAAAGGAGGTTCATAAGGAGCAAGGCCAGGACTGACCCCAGTAACGACGCAGGAGGTTGACTACACGTGAGTAGGTTCATATACTATTTTGGAATGCTTGGCCTACTCCTGAAAGGTCATTACATAATACTTCTCCAGTTAATTGCAATCACAGAGGAATCAAAATCTAAAGCTGAAGAAGACTTTAGAAAATCTCTACCATTCTGTTATTTTAGAGATGCTGAAACTAGGTCCAAATGCTTAAATTATTGGCTTGGCACCTAACATAGGATCTGACTCATCAATATTGATTGATCCAATTAATGAAATGCCCAGTATCATAAAGTCCATCAGAACAAGGACCTTTTTTGTCATTGTTTATTGAGATTTTCTACATGAGGAGTTGCAACCCTATGTCTACAGAGGCTGAGGACCTAATGTAGCCAAGGGGAGAGTGCTGGGGGAGGGCCTTGGGGAGAAATGACACTTGATTTTTCCAGAGAAACCAGAAATCTAGAGTTTTAGATGAAATCTCATTTAAAAATATTGGCAGCTAATTCACATTTAAAACACAATACCACATGGCCAAACAAGACGTGTTGTCCAGGCAACTTGTTTTTAGCTTCTGAACTTCATGGATGTCGGCGATCTTAGTTCACTTAGTGTCTGTTTGGATGTCATGATGCAGTGCCAAGGCTTAGGAAATACTTTCCTTGTTAGCCTAGTCAGAAGGAGAGTTTCTTATTTAAGAAGGGAAGCTTAGGCCAGGAGTGGTGGCTCATGCCTGTAATCCCAGCACTTTGGGAGGGTGAGGCGGGAGCATCACGAGGTCAAGAGTTCGAGACCATCCTGGTCAACATGGCAAAACCCCGTCTCTTCTAAAAACACAAAAATTAGCCAGGCGTGGTGGCGGATGCTTGTAGTCCCAGCTACTCGGGAGGCTGAGGCAGGAGAATCGCTTGAACCTGGGAAGTAGAGGTTGCAGTGAGCCGAGATCGCACCACTGCACTCCAGCCTGGGTGATAAGAGCAAGACTCTGTCTCAAAAAAGAGAAAAAAAAAAAACAAAAACAAAAAAAGGGAAGTTTGCTAACAGTCAGGATGTAGGAGATGAATTGGACTACAGAATTCTGTCTCCACGGAGCCAGAACAAGAGATGTTTGAAAGATTTAACTCAGCTTGGAACATGCTTGGAAGTTGCTTCAGTATGGGGATCTTTGTTACTCCAAGCCAAGAATCTGGGGATTTTTCTGAGCTTAACTGCTCACTTAATGAGAAATCCGTAAAAGGCTTCCAGCATTTATCTACACATGGGATTAGAAATTCCAAGCGTGTTGCGACCTCAGGACAGTTGGAACAGGTATAAAGTGTAGGCACCTGTTTATCCAATAGAAGTATTTCATAAATGTTTCACTGAAGCACAACATACTTCAGAAAAGTACATAGGAGGATACCATACAATGAATTTTCACAGACTGAACATATTTGTGTATCCAGTACTCAACTAAAAAACAATATGACTAGAACTCTAGAAACCCCTCATGCCTCCTTTCCTAGTCACTAACCTATTTCCATGCCACGAGGGGAACCACTATTCCAACTTCTAATAGTGTAGATTATCTCTCTCTCTCTCTCTCTCTGTGTGTGTGTGTGTGTGTGTGTGTGTAGGGGTGTAGTGTATGCCTTATTTTTCTCAACATTCTTTGTAAGATTAATTCATCCATATTGTGTGTAGTTATGTTGCTGTCATGTATCATTGCTCTATAGTATTCCATTCTGTATATATACTACTATTTATCCATTCTTCTGCTGATGTGTATTTGGGCACTTTCCATTTGGGATGCTGCTATGAGACTTCCAGTACATTTCTTTGGTGAACACATGCACACATTTCTTTGAGACAAATGCCTAGGAGTGGAACTGCTGGGCCATCGGGTATGCCTACGTTAAGCTCTAGTGAATGCGGCCAAATAGCTTTCCAAAGTGATTGCAACAATTTACATTCCTGACACCAGTGTATGGGGGTCTGATGCTGCACATTCTCATAAACATTTATGAAAAAACAAAAGTTTAGATTTTTGTTTGGTGGTGGTATAGTGTATCAGATCACTGATTTAATTAGCATCTTCCTGAAGACTGATAAAGTTGGAGACTTTTAAAAAATATATTTAATGGCCATTTGGATAACCTCACCTGTGACCAGACTGTTCAAATATTTTGACCATTAAAACATGTGGCTTGTCTTTTCATTCTCTAGCTGGTGTCTTTCAATAAGTAGAGGCTCTTAACTTTAGTGTTGACCAATTTATCAACTTTTCTTGCCTTTATGCTTAGCCCTTTTGTGTCCTATTTAAAAAAATCTTTGTCTACCCCAAGGTCATGAAGATGTTTTCCTTGAAAAGTTCTACCTTTCACATTTTGAATACAAATCTGAGGAAGCATCTTTGCATCTTCTAGTGACGTTTTCCCCCCAGGCTTAGTGAATCTACGACAGGGCTAAGGGGTAATAAATCCATAATGGTAGGAGCAAGGAACCAAAATCAGACTGTCAGGCTCTTCCAGTTATCAGTTGTTCGATATTAGGCAATTGTTTAAGCTCACTGTGCCTCAGTTTCTCAGGGGTAATAATCCTGCCTTCTTCATAGTTTTCTTGTCAGGATCAGTTATGTCAATAAAAGGTTGAGAACAGTACCTGGCATGAAATAAATATCACTAAGGGTTAGTTATTATTATTGGGCTTATTTTAACAAGCTAAGGGCAAGAAGAAGTGGGAAGAGGTGAGAAAGAAGAAGAGGGAAATCAGTGTGTCGCAAATGTTGGAGAGAATGGAAGAAAGGGGTAGAAAGCCACTTATCTCTACCCAACACTCTTAAAGTAGGCGATGGGTCATAAACTGTCAGAGTACAAAAGCCAGAAGGTTCCAATAAATAAAGACACATATTTGGGAATACATAAATAAGGAAGGCCGGATGATCAACAAACATCCTGGTCAAATTTATCCTTTTCCTGGAGTTGGAGAGAATGGGCCACAGTCTTACTAATTATTTTAAACCCATAGATAGGTGATAATTTATTAAGCCGGTTAATATGAAGAGAAGCTGTAGTTTGGGGAAAAGTCAGCTGTGCTGATAATCCAGCAATTGAGTTTTCCATCCCCACTTCCTAGAGTCAGGTGCTCACCTGGGCAAAATTGCCCTCCAGGTGATTTTGGTAGACATTCAGATTCTGGACTAGTGATCCACAAACTTTGACTGTGGATCAGAGTCACCTGGAGGGCTACCCCCTCTTTCTAATTCAATAGACCCGAGGTTGGAACTGAGAAATCTGAAGTCTGACAAGTTTCCAGGTGATGTGGAGGCTGCTTATCCAGGGAACATGCTTTGAAAACCACAGACATAAACTAAGAGTTGGCAAACTACATCCCGTGGGCCCATCTGGCCTGCTGCCTGTTTATATGTGGTCCACAAACTGAGAATGGTTTTCACATCTTTAAATGTTTGGAGAAAAAAAAGAGTATTTTGTGACACATCCAAATTATGTGAAATTCAAATTTCAGTATCCATAAACAAAGCTTTATTGGAACACAGCCACGTGCATTCATTTATGTGTTGTCTGTGGCTGCTTTTGTGCCACAATTGCAGAGTTGAGTAGTTGTGAGAGAGACCGTGGGGCCCACACAGAATATTTACTTTTGTCTCTATATCTTTTTCACATTAACAATGCCAATCAACCTGACACCATAAACCTCCCTGAGAAGTCCTTGCCTACGGCTGCTTGTTGAGGCAAATGGCTGCAGAAAGTTACTGACAGGTGTCCTTGTTCTATGCCACGTGTGTCTAATTTGACTTGTACTGGACACATGATCGAAGATCTGATCAGTGACGTGTGTCTCTCCTCACATCTAATCAGGTTCACCTTTATGAGGATCTTAACTCTCTATGTGGGTAAGAAATTATTCATTGCTGCAGCGAGTATAAGCTAAAAAAAATTCCTGAGCCCCCCAAACGAGTGGACAGATCCCCTCTTGGCCAAGGAGACCCCACAGTAAACTTAAGAACTGGGTTCCCAGCCATGATGGAAAGGGAGGCAAAACACACCTCCTTATACCCCACCCTTTTGTGGTTTAGACACAACTCATCAGCATTAATGTTAAAATAGGGACCATCAGACTGACAATAGAATATCAAATTATAAACAGTACCTAAGGCCATGCCATGCAAGGGTTAAGTCATGCAGGCTACACCTAAGTAATGAACTATGTTCTAACTGCCATAAGTAATGAACTATGTTCTAACTGCCACAAGGGTTTTATTTTTCTCTAGCAGCTGAACAAGCACTGGCTTCAAGTTAAACAATACGAAAACAATGACAATTCATCCAGCCCACGGACGCTGACTGATCCCCTGTTCCACCAGCCATGACTACAGCTTCGGTTGGACAAGAGACTGATTTCAGGAACTTTCTCCAGATAAGAAGACCTACTGCTACCCTACCCTACTCCTTTGAAATGCTTGTCTCTGGTCTTGGCTGGTGGCTGTATTTCCTAGCCTACTGGATGGCCACCTTGCAGGATGTAATCCCTTACAAGAAATAGTCTCCCCTCTCTTTTCCAAATTTATACATTTTTTTTTAGGTTAACAAGTGCCAAAGTAAAATTAAAAATACAGAGAGAGGGGACAATGCACATCTATCACGAGGCAGAAGCAGCCACCGGGATGCTGACATTGTGAGGGTGAAGGGCAATCAGCTGTCCTGAGGCAGAGGAGAGCAGAGTTGACAGTCAAGCACTAGGGTGGAGATCAGAAAACACGCCATGGAAGGGGCTGCAGGAAGACCTGGTCACCAAGCTGCTTTGTGCCCTGAAGCACGTGTCTGCCTCCTGAGCCAGAGAGTCCCAATTCCTGCAGGATTCCTGACCCCGTGGGAGTCCTGCTGGTAGACAGGGATAGTGACTGTTCTTTGGCAGCAAGAGTAGGATGTCTTTCAGTGCACGGATGCTCTGGCCTTACCAGCGTGGGAGGCTCCCACATACACCACGCACATGTGGCTCAGCTCGGGCTGGTCCCCACACCCCTATGCACCTGAATCTTACTCTTCAAGACATCCCACTTGGGAACCTTCCCAGATCTTCCTTGGTTCTCTTGTTCTTCCTGACCAGTAATGTATCTTCCTTCCGACCTACTCTGTGACCAGTGGCTCTCTACTTTTCACTCTGACTTTTTTTTTTTTTTTAATCACCCATTGCAGGTTTGAAATGTGCCTTGAAGAGTGAGGCTTTTGTTTTGTTTTGTTTTGTTTTTGTCCCTGTCAATCCCAGCAGAGGCCTTGCACGTGGTCAAAGCTTGAAATCACAGATAGTCAGTCAGGTCATCCTGCTCTGACAAGACCACCCCACCCCTACCCACTATGGCCATTTTACAGAGCAGAAGACCGAGGCCCAGTGGAGTAATGAGATTTGACGTCAGTCTGCCGAGTCTCATCTTGTCTGGGACAGAAGAGCCGATGTCCCTGGTGGGTTCCCGTTTAAAGCCCCAGTCTCCTTCACACTTGTAAATCCCTTCTCCACACTTCGGTTGAGGGAACCTGAGTTAATTTCAAGGGCTTTCAATGACCATTTGCAATTAACTGTATGGGAAATATCTTCAGTCAATTAGCTTTGGCACTTTTCCAGGGCTGTCAACAACTGCTCTGGAGAAATCAGACTTAATTATCTTGTTGTCTTTTCTTCTTTGTTTTTTAATGTTAATCTCATTTGTGAGGGTTTCTGTAAACAACCAGGTAAGCAGAGACTTAATTTGAATGAAGACAATTTGGACAAAGTAACCATATTTTACCAACAACTGGAAGGCTTTAAAAACCTCAGTTGAGTCTGTCCTATAGTTTATGGGATCTCCATGTCCTCCTAAAATCACTAGAATCCCGCTCGTAGGGAACAGAAATTTAGCCTTATAGGGATGCTCACTTTTTCTCTTGACTTGTTTTTTGAGCAGCAAAGAGCACAGAAGAGGAACTCAGGAGGGGACAGCCAGCATTTTGTTTGGGTTCACCCTCTTCAGATTCAATAATAAACTTACTGAATTAAACTAAACAGCCCTTTAATAGCAGTAACTGATGGCTGCTTAGGGAGGAAGCAAGATGCAGCACAGCATTTAAAAACAAGACACAAGGAAGATTAGCAGGGGTTTGCAGTGAGCGGCTGTCTCTTCTGTCTGCTTACCCATGCATTCTGCCTCCAGGAACAGCATCCTCATTTTCGTTAGCAACCAGTCCCCTGCCAGGACTAGGAAAATCCTTGCCATTTGAGGCAGGATGAGCCCTCACCACCCAGTTCTAGTTATGGGCAGCTGGTCAATTTCACTGCATTGTCTGGCCACAGTTGTTGGCTTGGGATGGAAAAATGACCTAGGCTGGGCCACTGAGGGTCAATCATGGGACGTTTTCTGAGCTGCCATTTTTCTGTGGGTGGTGCTGGGTTGTAAACATGAGTATCTGGTCCTGTTACCAGCTATGTTGCTGCTTCGTAAGAAGAGTCAGCGTCATGAGAATGAAGGAAAAACAAAGGAAAGCAGAGGAGAGAAGGAGAAAGAGCGTTTCCTGATGCCAACAGTTGATACCTAAATCAAGGTACGTCTTTGACTATTAGTTTATTTGGCTAATAATTCACTTTTTTCCTTCTTAATGCAATTTGTGTCACAACTCAAAGAGTCCTTATAAATAGAACGTTTGACAAAACATTATCAAGGTAAAAAGATGATAACTTAATGACCAGATATGGTAGCCAGTGCCTGGAATCCCTGGACTTTGGGAGGCCAAGGCGGGAGGATTGCTTGAGCCCAGAAATCAGGAGTTCAGGGCTTCAGTGAGCTAGGATGACATCACTGCACTCCAGCCTGGGCAAGAGAGTGAGACCCCCTCTCTCTTAAAAAAAAAATGACTTACTATTTATTGTCAACCATATGCAAGCAGTAAAACCTGACTTTTAATTGAAGCTCCCTGCATAGCCTGAATGATAAATCAAGGTAGGATGAATCTTACAAAAGGAACCACCAACATTTTACTTCTATTCCTCCATGGCCCTGGGGCACCTGTAGCCTTCACAATCCTCAAGAAGTTGAGTGATGACCTCTCAGTGGCTTCCCTCTCAGGCAATTCTCTGAAAACGGGTCCGGAGATGGCTCAGCTGTGTCTTGGCTAGCTGGAGTCTGTAGCCATTGCCATTCCCATCTGGCATGCAGTGCCAGGGGTGCTGGGCCAGGATTCCTGATAACTGGCTGTGTGATCTTGGGAATGGCACACTGCTACCCCTTTTCTCAGATACCCCACAGCAAGGTGGCCAGGCTAGCTTTGGCATGGTTTCCAGGGGTCCAATCTGTGATGCCAGCTTCTTCCTGTATGAGGCCCCTCAAGACCCCCTTTGAGTCCTTGTGTCACTCTTGCCCAGTGGCAGCTCTCCTCCTGGGGAACTCACATCCCTGACCCATGCGAGATCGCAAACAGCCCTCCCTACTGCAGCCTGGGTTCTCCAGAGCTCCTGGTTTTCCCTCTCAAAGCCAGCATGACATCAGCACGCCACACTCCACTGTACTTTTGTTTCCCTCACTCCTTGACATTGGCTCAGAAAGAAGGGAGAATTCCATACAGAGCTTTTGCTAGAATTATGTTTTTGGTCCCCAGGAGGTTCTTGAGGGATCTGAGAGAGTTGGGAACACAGACGGCAATCAGAATTGACACGTGCTTCCGGGTCCTGGCAAAGTGTACTGGGGAGGGACAGATAGGAGGCTTTGTACCTGTTGCCACTGACATTCATCATACAACTGAAAAGTGAGCAAGACAAGAAACCCTCAGTGTAAATTTGAAGAGAAACAAGAGAAGAGCTGGACACAGGACTCATCCCTGTGGGCCGAGGCAGCCTGGCCTTTAATCGGGGGAGAACTGAACTTTAAGTCTTCACATGTGTCCTGCAGGAAGGAGGAGGATGATGTACCCTTAGTAGGCTGGGTTCAGGGGCATCTGTCAACCCCACTTTATGCACTGAAGCTGGCCATATGGCCACATGCCCAGCTCTGAGCGTGTCCCAAGTCCTGTCTAGCACACTAGGGAATCGATAAACATTGAAATGTCATGCTTCTAGGAGCCATCCGTCATGGTAAATGTTGTTGCTCAATAAATGTCCACAGAGGGTAACAAACTATGTCTTGCAGAGGACCTTTTGGCCACCACGTGCTCTCTTGATCCTCCCGCTGGAATCATCACGGGGCTCTCCTGGGTTCAAATTTAATAGTAAGGGATGAAAGCCTGCTTCTGAGCCTGAAGCAAAGTGTATTGTTGCTTTTTGTTTTGTTTTTGTTTGTTTGTTTGTTTTCCCTGAAGGGCTGGGCACGCCTGATCTGTCATCCTAACCCCAGAAACGTTGTAGTTATCATTGGTGCTGTTTTCCAAACATTTGCAGGTCTCTTCACATCTGGTGCAGGGTGGCTGCATGCTGGCTCCTGGCTATACTTCCTGGCTCCCCTGTGATTGAATGCATCCAAATGATTAGTTTTGACCAATGTGCTGTGAACATAAGTAACATGGTTTGCTTTTCAGACAGGGGCATTTAATTGTTGATCCAAGACCCTCTTGACGTAGCTTCCCTTTTGATATGGTGACCCAGAAGGTTAAATATGGTGGCTCCATCATCAGCTTGAGTCCCTGAGTGACTCCAATGAACCGAGCCTTCTACCATCTTCAGTGGACACATAGCATGTGCAAGAAATCCACTTTTATTGTTGAACTTATTGACATTTGGAGAGTCATTTGTTAATGCAGCATAGACCTAACATATTCTGACTGATACAGGCTCCAGACTAACAAGATATTTAAAATAAAGACAAAAATACCAACTGACCCTCTCACCTGCCCTAAGCATCTAAAATAACCCCATAAACCATGCTGCAGAATTAAAAGTTGCCCTTCTGGTTAAGCATGGCTGCTTCTGCAACACTGGAGAGATTTCTGGTTATATCTCCAGAAGAGAGTCCTAGCACACAGAAAAATGAGGCATCTTCCTGGACCCACTGATATTCTTTTCCTAAACAGAGCAGACCTGAGGAGACTTCTGGTCTCAGGGAAGAGAGCATAGAGTAAGTTGTAAAAGTTGTCTCAGGACTTAAGTGGAGGTGTGACTGCTGTTTCATTTGCCTATCCTGGAAACTTGTCTAGAAAAGCTGTCAGGCTTGGGAAAGTGACATATGGTGGAACTTTGCCTCTAGCGTTGGCCTCGAGAGTTTGAATGAGGACACGAGGTTACCTCATGTTCCAGCAGGAAGCAACTTTAGTCTGTGAGTCCCACCCAGCCTCTGCTGAAGTTGGGAGGCTGAGCCCACGGGAGCTGCAGTTGGGAAGTAGGTGCGTGTTCTAGGGATGCAGGAGGGGACAGAGAAAGCAGGGCATCACCCTATGTATGGGTGAGAGAGGCTGCCCGGACACTGCTTCCAAAACACAAGCGGAGGAAAAGTGCCAACATGGCAGAGGCTGGGCCTTCTCTCCTTGTCCCAACCTAACCCCTGGCAGGGCATGTCCTAGGGGCCACTTGTTGGGGTCAAAGAGTGACTCCTGCTCTCTCCCAGCAGGAAGAGGTATCAGGACTGGTGTTTCTGATGTAGCTCTGTGTTCAGACTGCTCTATAGATGCACAGGATGGACAAGGGGAATGGATCACTGACTTCTGCATTGCAGAATCCCAGGCCTCAAAGACCCCCTCTTCAAAGCACCTTCACCACTGCTGTTGAGCTCTCAAGCTTCACTTCCAGAAGGCTGCTGGCTGTGCATTTCAGAGTTCAATGCCAAAACTTGGAGAAGGCAGGAAGTATAGCTTTCTCCTATCTCTAGGAGGGGATGATGCAGGTCAAGGGTAGAAACCATTTTTCTGGCAGGAGCTTTTATTGCTTTTAATATTGGGGAGAGGGGCATAGTGTCATCTGCTGGTTGTTCAAGAACAGTGAATCCCTTTGTAGGTGTTTTCTGGGTCGCAGCCCTGCCTCCACCTGTCTGCATCTGCTCACTTGCATGGTTCACAATCAATACTGACAAAGCAGTGGCTTCTTGGATAAGTGAGATAGCATGGAGAAAATATTCCTACTTTAAGTCAGATTAGCACTGAGCATCCCAGAGGGCTAGGGGTTCTCCGGGGGTACATCTCTGTCTCTTCCTTGTCACACTTCCCCCTGGCTGTAACATCAGCAAGTCATCACTGGCTGCCTCACTTACCTGGAATTCTGGGTTTGCTCCCAGCTCTGGACTCTGGGCCACCTGGAATTCTGAGCAGGTTCCACAAAGTCAACCCTTACATCCTAGCAGGGACGCTTTATATTCCTTTCACAACAATACCTTTCATTCTAGAACTCTTTCTACTTTCACAGCTATTACTGCATTCACTTCTCACAGGCCTTTCAAAAATTGAAAAATGAATTTCCATAGTGTAAGTATAGTATCTGCAGTTCCTTGATTACCACCAGGAAAACCAAAACCACTTACAGAAACATACAGTTAAGGACAGCATGGCTTTTTGTAAAATCAAAAAATACATATTTTTATTCTTTTCCATCTCTTCTTTCTCCCTCTGTGTTTCCATAATGCACTTTACCCTTTTAGGAGGCCTTTCTTCTGTTTGTGTTATACACATTCTCACTTTAGGATTTCTGCAATCTCAGGAAGTATTTAAGCCCAATATCCTTATTCTTTGTTCTTGTCTTACTCTCTTTTCTTTCAACAAAGCACTGTAAATCCTTAGCTTTATTTTTGGAAATTGCAGTTGCTTTTATTTTTTTTTCTTCCCAGTCTTCTCCCCCTTGGAAAACTAAAAGTAAAATTCTAAGCCCCCAACTGGTGGGACAAATTCTCTCTTGGCCAAGGGGACCCCAGGGAAACCTTAAGAACTGAGTTCCTGGCCATGAAAAGACAGGAGGTAAGACACACCTCGTTATATATCTCCTCTTTTGCAGTTTAGACATAACAAATGACCAGCACTAATGTTAAACTAGAGGTCACAGGACTGACAGAATGGACTCTCTGTGGCAATAAGATACCAAACTACAAACAAGACCTAAGGCCAGGCCAGGCAAGAGTTAAGTCATGTACCTTACACTCAAAGAATAAACTGTGTTCTGACTTCCCAGGGGATTTTCTTTTTCTCTAGCAGCTAAACAAGCACTGGCCTCAAGGTAAGCAATATTAAAACAATGACAATGCATCCAGCTCACAGATGCTGACTATATGACCCCCTGTTCCACCAGCCATGACTAAAGCTTTGATTGGACAAGAGACTAATTTCAGTAACTTTCTCCAGCTAAGAAGACCACCGACCGTGGACTGGGCTCTTGCCAGTTTACACAGGCTGCACATTGGAGTGCCTTTGTGTCCTGAAAAGACCTTTTGACAGACAGGGCCTAATTGTAATTCACTGGAATGTTAAATCTCTACTCCAAGGTGGCCATGGCTTGTATGTAACATGCATTTTTGTTCACCATACATACATCAGGACCCCTTCATGAACATAGCTCCTCCTATGTCCTGTTGAATGTGTACATTTGGCCAACCTGTTCAGCTTAAAATTCCTGTCAAACCCTTCCCCTCCCTCCCTTGAAATTTGCCTACTTCTGGGCTTTGATTGGAGACTATGCTTCCCAGCCTGTCAAAATGGTCATCTTGCAGGCTATAACCTTTTATAAGAAGTAAAGCTCTCCTTGCCAAATTTGTGAACACTCACGATTTTTCGGTTAACACTCCTAATCTTTCTCAACTTGCTCCAAAACTTATGTAACATTTTCAGATAGCCAGTGTTTTCCTTTGTATGTTCTTTAAGTTCTACAGGTGTTTTCTTCCTTAATTAACTTCCTTAAAACTAGGCACTCATTCATTCAGTTGCTCATTCACTCATTCATATAACCATTCAAAAAATGTTTATTGAACACCTATTATGTGCTAGACACTGTTCTGGGTGCTGGAGAACTGGAGACAGCAGTGAATGAGATAGGCATAGTCCCCGCTCATGTGATCTTATATTTTTATAGGGGAGACTAACAAAAATTTAAGTACTTAGAATAATTACCTCAGAAAGTGATACATGCTCTGAAGAACAATAAAACAAAGTAGGTTGATAAATGGTGATGGGGGCCAAGTGTTTTAAAAAAGGGGTAAGGAGACCTCTTTGAGGAAGTGGTGCTGAAAAGAGACCTGAATGAGGCAACGAAGGCAGCCATGCCCTACAGGAGGAGGAGACACCCTGCGGGAAAGTCCAAAGGCAGGAAGGCACTTGGGACATTCGAAGAACAGCGAGGAGGCCAGTGTGGCTGAGCTTGATGAGTGGGTGGAGGGGGGCAGGAGTGGGGCCAGAGAGGTGAGTGGGGGGCCTTCTAGGTCATAAGCAGACTTTGGAGTTGGTCTAAGTGGTTTGAAATGCACTGTAGAATGCCAAGTAGGTGGTGACATCATCTGGTTCTTGATTTAGAAAGATAACTCTGGCCAGGCGTGGTGGCTCACGCCTGTAATCCCAGCACTATGGGAGGCTGAGGCCGGCAGATCATGAGGTCAAGAGACTGAGAGCATCCTGGCTAACATGGTGAAATCTCGTATCTGCTAAAAATACAAAAATTAGCTGGGCGAGGTGGCGTGCGCCTGTAGTCCCAGCTACTCAAGAGGGTGAGGCAGAAGAATTGCTTGAACCCAGGAGGCAGAGGTTGCAGTGAGCCAAGATTGTGCCACTGCACTCCAGCCTGGTGACAGAGTGAGACTTCATTAAAAAAAAAAAAAAGAAAGAAAGAAAGATAACTCTGACTTCTGGAGGAAGAATTGAGAGCATATGGCAATGGAAAAAGAGAGTTCATTTAATAGGCCCATTGCAGAAGTCCAAGAAAGATAGTAGTCCATTGGATAGGATGGAACCCTGGAGATCAGGGGAAGCAGTGAATTCAAGATGTACCATGAGGGTAGAGCTGACAGTAATTGCTCACAGGCTGCACTTAGGGGACGAGGAAAGAGAGGTCCATGGACCACCCCTATGTTTCTGGCCTCAGTAAAACTGGATAAACAGCTTCTATCAAGGAGGTGGGAAAATAAGTGGAGAAATAATGTGTGTCACGGAATTAAGGGTTCAGGTTAAAACATATTAGGCTTAATAGATAAATGGAGATATGGGAGAAAGCAACTGGATAATTAATGGAGCTGAAGATATGGACTTGGGGTAGAAAAAAATGTTAAAAGTCATAGGACCAGGTGAGATCACCAGGAAGTGAATGAGGAGGGGGAAGAAAAGCAGTGCAAGGACTTATTAGCCATAGGGAACTTCAAATTTTAAAGGTTAAGAAGGAAGGTGGAAATCAGCAAAGAAGATTTAGAAGCAGCAGCCTGTCATATAGGAGGAAAACCAGTAGAATAATGGCTCCTGGAAGCCAAAAGAGGAAAATAGTTCAAGAAGGGCATAATAAATGATGTCAACCCTTGTGCACCTTACAGCAAAACTGTAAGGCACAAAACATGGTCTTCGTTTTGTAGCTAGGGAAATTAGTACTTAAAGAAATGAGGTGGTCTGCCCAGAGGGATGCAAACTGTTGGAAACAGAGCCAAGCATAGAACTACATACCAGGGTGCCCTTTACTTTAACTCACGTCACAGATCTTCTTGTCTGCATTCCCAAGAGGGGAGAGGCCTGAGAGGGTCAGCAACAGCACCAACAGGGAGCAGAGCCAGTGCAATTCTGCTTTTTCTGGTGGCTTGACTGAGGAGGACCTTAACACCCTTCACAGAGAGATGAAGAGTTGGGTGTTAAACTTCTATTTTCCTGATGTGCATCTTTCAGAAGGTAGAGGATGATGCAGCCAAGGGCTAGAAGGCTTTACCATGTAAGCAACTGTTTGTACCTTTCCAGAGGGTGCGGTACTGGTCTTGTAAACCATCACAGCCTGGACTAAGTGATGGAGGAGCAAAATATTGGTCTCTCTTTGATAAGCTAGAAGTTCAGAGACTCCAAGAAAATCCCTCGGAAGACATATTATCAGTTCTTATTTTTAATGAATGACTGACATTGGGAGATGTAGCTTTGTGGGTATCTATTTCCAAGATAGGATGCACAGAGAAGGGCAGAATTGTTCCTCAGGAGGTTTCCGTCTCTTAATCTGACTATAGCTGACTCTCCTGTAAATAGTGTAATAGGAGAGGTAAATCATCTGTGATGAGGTTCATACCAGCCTTGCCTCTGAACTGCACTACCGTCCACCCGGTGGTGCTAGCCAGAAAACCAGGAAAACTCTTTCCCACTCACTTCCCACAGTGGACTTAGCACCAAGTCTTCGCAGTTTTACCTCCCAAGTATCTCTCAAACTTAATCATGTCTTTCCATCTCCACTGCTACTGCTAGGATCCAAGCCACCATTAGCCTTGGCTGGACTCCACTGATAGAGACTCCTAATTGGTTTCCCCATCTCTACTCTGAACCCTCCAATGTGCTTTCCATGCTGCAGAACAATCTTTTCACCCTCTGCGTAGAATCCTTCAAAGTTTCCCATTGATCTTATGATAAAGACCGAACTCCACAGGGTGACCCCCACTCACACCTTCCTTCTGATCTAAACTGAAACATCATTCTCTCATGAAAACCTTCTCAGACCACCCTGTGATTATCTGCTATTCCTTTGTTATCTGCTCTCTCAAAGCCACATTCCTTCACCTCACAGCATTTACCTCAGTTTGGAATGATGAGCTTCATACTGCGATGGTTTGGTTGATATCTGTCCTTACCACCGGACAGGAAGTCCCATAACCTGTCTGTTTTTTCATTCCACTGTGTTCCCAGCTGCATCTCCACAGCTGCCACATAAAAGAATGAATGACAATGTGAAGGAAGCTGAGTAGAGCCAAGATGAATTCATTCAAAGAAGAAACAAGGTGGGATCCATTGCCCTTGGAGAACTGGGTGCAATAGCCTGGCAGCGGTGAGTTTTGCTCTCTTCCCAAAGTACTTCTGCAGGTCGTAGCCTAGGCTCCTCTCAAAGTCCGATAACTTCATCTGCAGATGCTACCCCTGTTTGCTCTATCCGCTGCCCCTGAACATCATTAATTTCAGCCGCTCTTTTGATCTCCACAAGAAATACACTCCCACCAACCATGTTGTATATTTCCTTAAAATGTGGCACTCGCGGGGAGGAGTCACCTTGAAGACAGCCTTACTATCTTCACTTTTCCCCATCTCTACTCTTCCTTCTATTCCTTCCTGGATTGCCTCTCCATTCTCCCCACCTCTAGAGCACTCCAAATTCTCTCTTTGTAATACATATCACCTTCCTTGTTCCTCTGCAATCTTGATGCCACTCAATGCTCAGATTGGAGGAAGATCTCAGATTCTCTCCCCAAGGTTGCACACAGAAACCCATGAAGAATCTGAGGACAAAAGCGCTTGCCCTTAGTATGATATAAGCTCCTTAAAGAACATTGAGCATCATAAAGGATTAAAGAATCTGCCCACTGCCCAGTCATGAGGACAAGCTACAACATAGAGATGGTAGGATCTAGGATGCTTTAATGAAAACAACACTAGAGCTAGTTCTTAGCCTTTTCTCGGACATCACTCTGGTGTGACCTTAATGAAGACAAGGACCCTTGTTAAAACCATCTGGGAGTTTAGAAAACTGTGGTATCCCAGGTCTTCCTCATCATTGGAGATTCTGGTTTAAGTGTTTGAATGGGACCCGACAGGGGTATTGTAAGACTACCCGGATGATTCTAATGTACAGCTGGCTCTGACAATTTCTGATGGAACATCTCTTTCCTTTTATAGGTGAGGAAATTGAGGCTCAGAGAGCAAGTAGCTTAACAGACATCCTGTTGGTCATAATTCTATTTTTAAATGGTTTAAAAGCTCAGTTTGTCCTTTTGAATCTCAGCATCCTCATTCTTGGATTCTTTATTTATATCCCAAATGGCCGGACACCTTTGAATTTCTTCTTTCAGAGAGGATAGATGGTGTTATACTTTCTACCTTCTGGCCTGTAAGCATTTTTTCCATTGCATTCTTACTCAGATGGCCACTTGGGTGGTATAAATGCAACACCCTGAGCTGTAGTGTGGATTAGCGGGGGAACTTGTTAAGTGCAGACTAATTGAGAAGATATGGGTGCAGGCTGAGATGCTACATTCGCATTTCTGACAGGCTCCCAGTTGATGCTGATACTGCTGATCAGTGGACCACAGTTTGAGTAGCAAGAGTGAAGTGGAATGTTACAGTTTCTATTTTCCCACCAGACTTTCTGCCTCATTTTGTCAAGTGCTTTTACAAAAATTTATCTTGTTATTTTTTCTTGAGAACCCCATCCTTACCCATAGGGATTGCTAGCATGTTATTGGAGAAGTTCTATTTTCCCTGAGGTTATACTAAGAAGTGTGTTAGTAGGAGCAGTCAGGAGACATCATGCCTGTTATATTGGGAGACTCTGTCTACTGCAGCCAAGCAGAGCCAAAGTGAGAGGTGGACGGAAAGGTCTCATGGTGAATGTCGTCATTTGAGCCTCTGAATTTAACTGTACCTAAAGATTCATCCCAGAGTTTTCCAGTTACCTTAGTTGATAAATTCACCCCACTTTTTTCTCTTTAGGCTGATCTAAGTGTGTTACAAACTTAATAGGCTAAATTGAGGTGGTTTCCAAAGTGGTGAGAATGTTCCTAATTCTGGTTGGGAATTTGGAAATGTTTATTAGGCAATAGTGAAGCAACTGGTTAAGCTGTTACCAATAGAGTTGAAGCTCTTTCCATCTTAGACTTTGTCCATGGTGCATATTGAAACTGCAGCTTTAGAAGATGTCAGAATGTTGGTAAGCAACAAGATCTTCAAAAAAACAAACAACAACAACAACAAAAATAAAACACCAAAAAAGAAAGATGTCACAATGCTGAAGTAGGTGGCCTTTTTCTTTCTTTTTTTGGTACACTAATAAATATTCTGAATAAATTATCAAATTTTAGTTTCAGCTACCTGTCTGAAAGCAGAAAAAGAGTATCATATAACTGTGGTGTGCTGCAATCAGCTGTCTAAGACAGTAGCCAGTCATATCATCACATAGCCTAACAAATTCTTTGCATGAAATTCAAGTTAATGCAAGGAAGGAGAGGGAGAATGAGAAATTGCATTACTTATCTGTTATTGCATAGCAAATTACCCTGAAATGTAGTGGCTTAAGACAACAAACATTGATTCCTGTCCAGTGTCTGTGGGATAGGAATTCAAGCAAAGCATAGATAAGTGACCCTGGCTCACGGTTCCCTCTCACAAAGCTACACTCAGGGTGCTGGCTGGAGCTGTGTTCTCATCTGAAGACTCTCCTTGGGGTAGAGGGAGTATTTGCTTCTAAGCTGTCTCGTGTGACTGGCAGACTGGATTCCTTGCTACATGGGCCTCTTGACTTGGTTGTCCGATAACATGATAGCTGGCTTCTCCAGGGTGAATGATTGAGGAGAGAGCAAAAGAAGAGGTGCCCAAGACAGAAGCCACAGTCTTTTTATAACCCAGTGTCTTAGAAACCTGTCAATAAGTCCAGGCCATGCTCAACAGGCTAGTGTGAATATTAGGAGGTGGTGCTCACTGGAGGTAATCTTAGAAGCAGCCTACCACAGAAACTCATTGAGAAATAAGATTACAACCCTTGAAGGCATACCAAGTCCCTCCTAAATAACTTTTGCTGTCTATTCTCTTTTTAAAAAAACAGTAGATATGGAGTCTTGCTGTGTCACCCAGGCTGGAGTGCAGTGGTGTGATCACAGCTCACTGCAGTCTCTACCTCCAGGGCTCAATAGATTGTCCCACCCCAGCCTTCCAAGTAGCTGGGACTACAGGTACACGCTACCATGCTCAGAGAAATTTGTATTTTTTTTTTATAGAGACGGTGTTCTGTTATGTTGCCCAGGCTGGTCTTGAATTCCTAGGCAGAAGTGATCTGCCCCCTGGCCTCCCAAAATTCTGGGACTTCAGGTATGAGAAACCACATCAGGCCTGTCTGTTTTTTTATCAGAGCCAAAACCTTCCCCCCACAGGGGGACAAAGAGGACAGTAATTCTGCCTGAGCACTTGGTGATAGTCACAGGCAGCAGCCACAAGTGAAATTATAAGGTTTGGTTCCAGGCCTCGATGGGGGGAGGACTCTGGCCTGTTAAAAGCGAGAAACAGCATCTTAGTAGAACTCAGATGCAGAGATCCTGGCTCTCGTGGAGATGAGGGATTGTTATCCAGAGTGTTCAGAACTCAAATTGATCAACCGTTAATTAAGTGTTAAGGGGACTGTACAAGGAGAGAAACTCCAAGCCTGGCTAACAGGGCCATGATTATTGATCTCTTCTAAGATCCCCAGGTCTGTGTCACCTGGCCTAGAGAAATGCACTGCTAAGCAGGTGTTATCTTTTCTCCTTTGCATCCCTCTCAGATATGGGCCATGAGAGCCAAGAGAGCAGAAAACAGGCAGCCCAACGGACTGACCGAGGACTTCTTTCACTATCAGTCAGGAAACCCTTCTGTTTCTCCCCTGCAGGAGCAGTTATGACCCTTTGGCCACCAAAGTCAATCCCTCTCCTTCCCTTTTCTAAATTGGGATTACTAGTGTGTTAATCCTATTTTCTCACTATCACTGTAACATCAGCCTTGTCAAATGTGGCTAAATCTATCCTTGGGTCTCAAGTTGCACCAGGTTGGGGGCCTACACATGACCTCGAATGAGAGGGATGCTCATCTTCCAGATGGATTTGCAGGTGGATGCAGTGGCCACATAAAATGCTGGGTTGTCTTCCTCTGAGGAAAAGGTATGTGAGTGTTTTGATTATACTTCATATTATAGCATCATATTGGCTGAGAACACTTTGTGGAAATGAATAAAAAGAAAAAAGGGCGCTTGAGTGTCAGATCATAAGACTGAAGAGAGTGGAATGTGGTAGCTGTGGCTGTATTCTTTTGGCATGATTTCTCATCTCCTTTTCCCCTCGTTCTTTGGGGAGCTTCTCTCGCATTCTATGGGATAGTTGGGTGATTGCCATCAGACTACTTTGTTCCTCATCCTCAGGGCTTCTGTCTCTTGCAATAGAAGCATTTTAACTAAAACAAGTATCTACAGAATATTTGATCTCATTCTCTTTCCTTCATAAATTTTGTTGATGTCTTTTGCCATTTAACATTATAGAAGATAATCTTGAAGTTAATCTGTTTTTATAAAATAGAAAGGTAGGGCCGGGCGTGGTGGCTCACGCTTGTAACGTCAGCACTTTAGGAATCTGAGGCAGGCAGATCACGAGTTCAGGAGTTCAAGACCATCCTGTCCAACATGGTGAAACCCCATCTCTACTAAAAATACAAAAATTAGCTGGGCATGGTGACGTGCGCCTGTAATCCCAGCTACTATGGAGGCTGAGGCAGGAGAATTGCTTGAACAGGGACCCAGGAGGCGGAGTTTGCAGTGAGCCAAGATAGCGCCACTGCACTCAAGCCTGGGAGACAGAGTGAAACTCCATCTCAAAAAAAAGAAAAGAAAAGAAAAAAGAAATAGAAATGTAGGCAACATGTTGAATCTATCTTATTATAATTTATCCTCAAGTTCAAGGCATAGCTCTATCTAGTAGGAGCTCTATCTAATGTTTATTGAAGCCTTTTTTTTTTTTTTTCTTGTTGCCCAGGCTGAAGTGCAACGGTGCAATCTTGGCTCACTGCAACCTCAGCCTCCCAGGTTCAAGCAATTCTCCTGCCTCAGCATCCAAAGTAGTTAGGATTACAGGAACTCACCACCACGCCCAGCTAATTTTTGTATTTTTAGGGGTTTCACCATGTTGGTCAGGCGGGTCTCAAACTCCTGACCTCAGGTGATCTGCCCACCTCAGCCTCCCAAAGTGCTGGGATTATAGGCGTGAGCCACTGTGCCCAGCCATTTATCGAAGCCTTTTGATCTGCAAGTTTAGGTGTTCAGTTTTAGGATAATTTTATTTGCTTCTGCTCAATTTCTCCTATTCTCCCCATCAAATACACTGTTAATATACATTTTGGCTCTCTCTTTTCTGTTATCTACTTGTAGCATTACCCCTTTCATGAATGTGTTTTATTTTTCTTTTTCCTCTTGATTGTGGGTAAGTTGCTGATAACATTGCTGATGTAATTCTTTTTTTTTTTGCACTGTCGATTCTTTTATTAACTCTTCTTATACGTTAAAAAGTCTCTTTTCACATGTTTAATATTAATGTTTTTCACTTCTCTCATCTAGTTCCCTTTTTATAATTCCTTCTTAACAGCTGCCTTTTGATCTCACTGCATTGTCTTTTGTTTTAATACTGTTGACAATACAAGACAAATGTCTAAAATTTATGTCTGCTTCCTGCAGTAAATCTCTTAAAAAAGAATGCTCTTCTATTGCTATGGAAATAGTATACTATCCATCTGTGTTTAGGATCTCCTCATGTATCTCATTTTATTTTGCTTCTATTTTTTTCATATCTGAACAATAAAGCTTCTATCTGCGTCTAGAATTTGCTCCCCAAAATAGATGAGTGGGTTCTTCTGAGATCATCTCACTGAGGTCTTAAGTTTGAGGGTAGTCTGAGGACTGGAGAGAGATCTACAGTCATGGAGCAGAAAGGAAATTTCATGAATGGGTAGTGTCTTTTCTGTGGCAAAGCCACAGAGCTGGGTATCCATCCTGGTTGTCAGATTGTCGTGTTCCTGGCCCACCATAGCTGGATGAGCCATAGTGTTCTGCGGAGTGTGTGTGTGTGTGTGTGTGTGTGTATGGTGGGGGTTGGGGGAGTGTGTGCTGCAGCCTCCAGCCCGTTGTTTGGTGCAACTGCCATGCCCTGATCTACCAAGGTAGTTAACCGTGACATTTCCATTGCCCCATTGCGCTGATGAAGAAATTCCGCATCTCCCATAACTGCCACCAACAGTCTTGTACTTGACACACAGAACTTCCTAGTGTTCAAATTTTCATTTGTGAGGTGTTAACCCACATATAACCCAGAACTGACTATAGCCCTTCATGTGTTAACTCAGTGCTCTTTCCTATGCCTGGACTATGTTAATATACATTTTTCACCCTTCCAGTTTCTACTCCTTGAATGCCTGGTTTAGTGGTTCTTTTCCATGCCAGATACTTTTGGATTTCTCCAGCCAGAGTTATTTCTCCTATTGTACCTTATATATATCTCTATTTCAGCACTTGGTAAGTTGTGTTTTAATTGCTTATTCTTCTGTCTTCCTAGTTAGCATATGAATTCTAAGTTGTCAAGGATGTGTTTTATTCATCTCTATTATCCCTTCTTTGTTCTTGGCATCTAACAGACTGCTCAGTAAATGTTTATAAATGAACTAATTGAGTGAGGAGACTTGAACACTTCCTTTATCTTTGGTTTGGTGGTCTGTGTGGGAGCTTAGTTTTGAGTGAATGTTGGAATTGCAATTCTCCTAAGCACATCTGCCTCTGCTGACTGTGTATCTTGTCTGTGACAATCCTCCTGGCTTGCAAACCAGGGAACAGCTGAAAACTCCAAACACATTGTCTTCCACTCCTAACAGGTACACGATGTTTGCAACCACTGCCTCCCTTTCTCTAACTCTTCAAAAACAAGCCATGCTAACTGTTAATTGGAAGAGGCCTTTAACTCTAAAAAGAAGACAACCCACTTTTTCAAGTTCTTGTTGCTATAAATCACACTACGTCTATAGCAAGATGCCTGTCTCTCTTTCCTGACAAAAATGTAGAATTGAATGTGCCAAGCCCTCTCTGCTAGGTATGCTTTCCTTTCAATATTTCAACCAAATGTCAGAAAGACAGAGGAATGTCTTGTCTTTAAGGAAATCCTGTCTAATGATTTAGAAGGAAGATTGAGATGGAGCCTGGTGCTAATTATATTCTGTTTTTCTCTAGAATTGAGGGATATGCTTGGGAGCTAGTAAACAATGGGGGCCAGGGTGCAGCTATATCTTTAGATGCAGAAAGTATCTTAATAAACAAGAGTTGCGTGGTTTTTTGTCCAATCTGTGGATTTTTTCTTTCTTTTTTGCAATGTATTGAGGGATAATTGCTATGTGAAAACCTGAACATATTTATAGTATACAATTTGATACATGTATTCACCTGTAAAAATATGACCATGATCAAAATTGTGTACATGCATATGTATAAATCTTGTGGATTTATGTGACATCAGGATCAAAGGTTCTACATCCGCAAGGGCTTATAAATTTTGTCAATTTTTACCCTGTTGCAGACATTGATTTTCTTTTTTTTTTTTTTTTTTGTCACCTGACCTTTAAGCTCTTCTCAGGTTTTCTTTTCTTTTCTCTTTCTTTCTTTCTTTCTTTCTTTCTTTCTTTCTTTTTTTTGAGATGAAGTCCCACTCTGTCGCCAGGCTGGAGTACAGTGGCGCAATCTTGGCTCACTGCAACCTCCAACTCCCTGGTTCAAGAGATTCACCTGCCTCAGCCTCCTGGGTGACTGGGACTACAGACACATGCCACCACACCCAGCTAATGTTTGTATTTTTAGTAGAGACAAGGTTTCACCATGTTGGCCAGGATGGTCTCAATCTCCTAACCTCATGATCCACCCACCTCAGCCTTCCAAAGTGTTGGGATTACAGGCATGAGCCACTGCATTCGGCCTAGGTTTTATTTTCTCTGTCACCATAGCTTTCTACATCGGAGTGAGTTTTGTTTTCCCTTGACACTGATTATGGTTAGTCGGTAGCCACTAACATTTTATGTGTCAGGGAAAAAGGATTTCATCCATTGTGGTTCTGCCCTTTCTCTCATTGAATCACAGTTCTCTGACTGAGTCTTCTTCCAGAACCTTTGTGGAGTCCCTCTTCCACATTCTGACCACAACTCCAACCGTGTGGATGGAAGTGAGTATTTCTACCACCTTCTCCCCCACTGACTCATTCCCATGGCTTTATAACCCTTGGGGCATGCTGATGCCTAATTCTGCCTTCCTCTTAATCATAGTTTCTTCACTAACTAGCCAGTGATAGCTGTAGGGTCTTCAGGTTTTAGCTAACATGCTAACAGGATTCTAGTGGTGATCTTACTCTAACATGAGATTATTCATCTGCTTTCCATTAATATGGGAAGCATTGCACACTTGGAATGAAAAAGAAAAACGTTGTTAGGTTGTCGTATAGGTTTAATCTGAAAGCATAGTTGAAAGCATCTTAACTCAGACTAGAAAGTGGTCACTCAGATTGCCACCCCCTGAAAAGGGATAACTCATTTCCCTTTTCCCAGGCAGAATACTTGAAATCAGGCTAGAATCATAGAGTCTTTAAATTACTTTGTGATCACTTGTTTGATACATAAGACAGAGTCATTTCTCCAGGGGACTGTAAAACTTGTTTTACAAATACTGTTTGAAACAAGCAGGTCATTCGTGGGGTTGGAAATCTTTTTACCATGGGCAGATTCTTATAGGTGTAATAATTATAATGTAATTTACTCTGTGTTTTGTTGCTGTAGCATGTTTACTGCCTAGTTTGGCAAAAGCTGGAGGAGGCAACAGGATTGAGCGAAGTTTGGGGAAAACTAGGTATATTTGTAGATAAGAGTGGTTATCACGCATGCTCAAGAAAGACAGAGACTACAATTCAATCCAGCAATCCCACTGATTTGTTTTTCTAAAGACCACCAGAGCGAGCACAAAAGAACCAGCGACCAGGCAAGGGTAGGAGCAAAACTGCAAGTTTATTTTTGGTCACCTAGCTTCAGGGAAGTAGGTGGGTAGGGAGAGGTCTGTTGGCCTCCGGCAAAGGAGGCCGACAGAGTCCCCCTGTGGGGCTCTCCAACGGAGTTCCTAATACAGTCCCGACCGGAGTGAGGAACTGAGGAAGGCCGCGTGGTGCGCTGGCCGAGAGCGGGTTTTCTAGGAGTGGGAGGGCAATGGGGGGGCACGGGCGTGTGTGTGGGGGGGGCGTTCCACAGGTGCGACCAGGTAAATCTTGGTCTCTTCAGATTGACGTCACCTGGCGCATGCCTGGTTGGTCTGCACCCTCCCTGGGTGCTGGCTGCATTTTCACCCACGCGGGAAAAGTTGGTGAAGAAGAACCTGGAAGTGCGCCATCCTGCCTCCGTTTGTCCAAACACCCACTACTGGGTATCTACCCAAAGGAAAAGAATTCATTATATGAAAAAGACACTTAACACAAACATGTTTATAGCAGCACAATACATAATTCCAAAAATATAAAACCAACCTAAATGCCCATCTACCAATGAGTGGATAAAGAAAGTGTGGTATATATACACCACGGAATACTACTCAGTCATAACGAGGAATGAAATTATGACCTTTACAGCAACCTGAATGGAGTTAGAGACCATTATTCAAAGCGAAGTAACTCAGGAATGGAAAAGCAACTGTTGTATGCTCTCACTTATAAGTGGGAGCTAAGCTATGATGATGCAAAGGGATAAGTAATACAGTGGACTTTGGGGATTCAAGGGGAAGGGCGGGAGGGAGATGAGGGAAAAAAGACTATGCATTGGGTACAGCGTACACTGCCTGGGTGATGGGTGTGTCAAAATCTCAGAAATCACCACTAAAGAACTTATCCATGTAACCAAAAAACCTGGTCCCCAAAAGCTATTGAAATAAATAATACAAAAACGAGGCCGGGCGTGGTGGCTCATGCCTGTAATCCTAGCAATTTGGGAGGCCGAGGCAAGTGGATCACCTAAAGTCAGGAGTTCAAGACCAGCCTGACCAACATGGTGAAACTCCGTCTCTACTAAAAACATAAAATTAGCTAGGCATGGTGGGGAATGCCTGTAATCCCAGCTACTTGGGAGGATGAGGCAGGAGAATCACTTGAACCTGGGAGGCGGAGGTTGCAGTGAGCCGAGATTGCGCCATTGCACTCCAGCCAGGGCAACAAGAATGAAACTCCATAAAAAAAAAAAAAAAAAAAAAAAAAAAGAAAGAAAGAAAAAAAAGAAGAAATAAATAAATAATAATAATAAACCATTTCTGCTCTTAAAAGAAGAAAGAGAAAAAGGGAGAGAGGTCATTATAAGATAGCAAATAGAAGTAGAAAAGCATTAGGGACAGGGATTTTGAAAACATGGAAAAACTCTGATTCTAGTTTATAAGGATAAAGATCAATGAAAATAGACACGGTTGTATGTTTTTGTTTTGGCTACTATTTGATGCTGGTTGGATGTCCCACCATAGTCTCATGTTGAATTGTAATCCCCAATGTTGAATGTAAGGCCTGGTGGGAGGTGTTTGGGCCATGGGGACACATCCCTCGTGGCTTGGTGCTGTTCTTGTGACAGTGAGTGAGTTATCTCGAGATCTGTTTGTTTAAATGTGTGACACCTCCACTCCCTCGTCCTTGTTCCTGCTTTCACCACATGACATGTCTGCTCCTGCTTCACCTTTTGCCATGAGTAAAAGCTCCCTGAGGCCCCCTTCCTCACCCTACACCCCCAGAAACCAGGCAGATGCTGGCGCCATGTTTGTACAGCCTGCAGAATTGTGAGCCGATTAAACATCTTTTCTTTATAAATTACTCAGCTTCAGGCATTTCCTTATAGCAATGCTAGAAAGGCTGAATGCACTATTGCTACATAACAAACTACCCACCACTTAGTGACATAAAACAACTGTTACGCTGTGCTCACAAATTCTCTGACCCAGCCCCAGCAGGAATGGCTTGTCTTTGTTCTAAGGTATCTGGGACCAGCTGGGAAGACTCAATAGCTGGGGGCTAGAGTTACCTGGAGCTGTCTTCACTAAACGCGCAAGGCAGTCGATGTTGGCTATCAACTAGGACCTCAGCTGGGCCTACCTCAATTGGAATTCCTGTGCAGGTATTCTACACACAGCCTGACCTCTCTCACAATATAGAAGCCTCAGGGTAGTCAGACTTCTTATATGGAATCAGTTTCAAGTATGAATGTTCTAGTAAACAAAGAGCAGTTGCATTGATTTTTATGATATGGCTTTGGAAGATGGAATAAAACTTCTGTTGTATTCTTGTAGTCAAACTGTCACTATAGGCCTGTGACATGTGATACATGATTCAAGAGGATGGGACACTGACCCTAATTCTTAATGGGAATTGTGTCAAAAAAATTTGTAAGATATTTTGTTTTGTATTGTTTTGCTTTAGAGACAGGGTCTTGCTCTGTTGCCCAGGCTGGAGCAGAGTGGCATGATCAGGACTCACTGCAGCCTGGAACTTCTGGGTTCAAGCAATCCTTGCACCTCAGCCTCCCAAGTAGCTGGAATTACAGACACACACCACCCCACCCAGCTTGGGACATATTTTAAAACCAACACAGTTTTGTAATTCACCTGATCTACCCTACTCTAAGCTCTTAAAGGATTCGTCCACGGATCTTACTATCTATTTTTGCTTCACTACTGAGTGAATCTCAATATATCATAATAAGTAGATGTTGAGTAAAATAAATGAGTGAGTTCATGTAAGATGATCATAATCTTTTTAGATAAAATAATGCAAAATGTTTGGAGAAATTGAATTATTTAGATGGCAAAGTGTATAGAAAAGTGTAATATGTTCAACGCAAAGTGTATAGAAAAATGTAATATGTTCAACAAGAAAGGAATAAAAGTCTGAAAGGACAGTATAAAACATATTTGGGTTTTCCTCTTGAGACTGTGAACCCCATGAAGGTTGATGTGGAATCTGTTACTCATCTCTATCTAAAACTTGCATCAGGCTTGTCATGTAGGAAATATTGAGTAAATACTTTTGAATTGGTGGAGAAAAATTAGCCTTAAGTCTGAGTCTACACCTAAACCTCTATGAACTCAGGAACAGGGATGAAGACATAACTAGAGGTGATAACAACAGACAAGAGAGAGCTCGATGTGTCTATGAGAGGACATGATAGCTGCCTGTGGATACTGTAAAAACCTCTAAGCAGCATAGGGTAAAGACTTCATCCATGATGCTCAAGTGGGAGAACGGGCACCAAGGGTGAGGTGGGTTTGGGATTCCCAATAATCTTTGGAAAAAGTTATTCAACCACAGAATGAACTATAAACTCTCCCACACTAAGTTTGGTAGAAAATACTTGAGCTGTATCAGGTTCAAAATGTTGATCAGGTAGAAAACATGTGGTTCAATCTTAACTGAAGCAGACCCCTAAAAGGAACAATAATTCAAAGTTTGAAGCAATCTAGAAACCTTATATAAATTTTGACACAACTTAATAGGAAATGTATGGACCCAAACCATGAAAAATAAAACCCCTATAGGAAATGCGTTAATAAAAAATACTCTTTATTTTGTGTATTCCAGTGGGTGGTTTCTTGCAAAACTTTTAAGAGTTTAGGGCCAGGTTAGAAAAGCATGAGTAGGCAGTTTTGGAATGTTTACAGTCTCTATGTGAGGTTCATGAGCACGGGAAGGAGAAGGAGAAGCTTCTAAGACTAGTGGTTCTCACAGTATGCCCTCCAGAGGACCAGCACTATCAACATTACATGATAATTTGTTAGAAATTAAAAATTTTGAGCTCCTCCCAGACCTACTGAATCAGAAACTCAGGAGTAGGGCTCAGAAATCTATGTTTTAGCAAGACGTCTAGGTGATTCCAACACAAGTAAAAGTTTGAGAACAACTGAATTAGACCACTTTTAGGGACCCTTCTAACTCTTAAGATCTTATTTCATTAATACATATTCCACATGACCATATACTCCTCAAAGGTAGAAATCACACCTTGTATTTCTCGTGGTTTCTTACAGAGACTCACAGTTCTGGCATCTGTCAGATTCGTAAGAAGAAACCATTAGTAAAATTTCGGAAGTTGGACCACCTCAAAAGACTTAAAATTCCATCTTCAAACTACAGATTGACATCCCTTTTATTTCCTGCCCTTCCTGAGCCTTCCTTGAAGTTCAGTGTTCAAATGGGGCTGGGCACTGTGGCACGTGCAGATACTCAAGAGGCTGAGGTGGGAAGATTACTTGAATCCAAGAATTCAAGACCAGCCTGGATGACCTAGCAAGACCCCATCTCAAAATTTTTAAAAAATAACAATTTAAAAGAAAAGAAACTGATAGGATCTTACTCAGTTTTCCAGAAAAAGATTCTGTAAAATTGGTAGAGGAGCAACTTTGGATATTCAGACTCAAGTGAAGAGTCAGTATTCTTATTACTTTGGGATTGGATTTATGTATGATGAAATTGTTTTTATTTGATTCTTACATACTTCCTGCAAGAAACACATGTTATGAAACTCTAAGTTAATGTTTGATTGTTCTATGCCTAAATGGTAAATGCTAATAACAGTCAAACTGAAAGATGTTGCAAAGAGTCAGAAAGCCTGTGAAGGTAGTTGAAAGCCTTCTTTTACAGATATGCCACCTGAGGCCCAGAGAAAGGAAGTAAAGCACTTGCCCAGGGTTACAAAGCTCTTTATTAATGGTACATCCAGGATTAGACCCCAGATTTTCTGACTTCTGGATCAAAACATTTACCATGACATTAGAAATTCCCAAAGCAGGGTGACTGAGGTATTTAAAAATCCTAAGTAAAAGTAAATGTCGTGATGTTTTTTAGAGTTTAGAAACATTGGTGTATGCAAATTGCATGCCTCTATTCAGAAGATACGGCATGTCTGGATTAATCTTCTCTATTGTTACTTTAAGTAGAAATGACTAGTCATGTATTTCACTAACTGAAACACATTGAATAGAAAATAAAATCACTGCCCTAGAGCCCTGTCTGACACTAATGTATTCATGTTTATCTTTGCCTTCATATTCTACTAGACAGTTGTGTCTGTGAGGAAGTTTTTAAAAGTGTTTTCAAAGGAGAAAGCTGTGCTTGTAGCTCTAGCTAGATTTGACTGGTGGCTGTTGAGTCATAGATGGGATTGAAAGAGCCCATGGTGATAGTTCATAAAGTGGATTCTAGAGCTGCTGGTTTGCCCAATGCCAGGACTTGTCTCTGGGTACCAAGTAGGCACTCAAGAAATTAAAATGACTTCCTGACTTTGAAACTCCGCTTCAGATATTATATTTATTTGAATTCATTTATTTAACAAATTTATATTAGAGAGGCCATAAAGCCTAATAACTAAGAACACAAGTGTTAGAGTCAGATTGAGTTCTAAGGCCAGCTCTACCCCTTCCCTTGCTTTTTAGGCTTTAGACAAATTACTTACCCTCTCTGAGTCTTACTTTCCTAACCTATGAAAAGGGGTGCATCAGTTAGGATTCAATCAGAGAAGCCGAACTAGGAGATTTGGCCTTATACAATTATGGGTGCTTGTTAAACACTGTCTGCAAAGCTCCTGTCTTTGTGACTGATGCTGGTTCCTGAAGCATTCAGGGCAGGCAGTTGGGAAGGAAAGGTGGATATAAGGTGGAGAAGAGGCAGGGCAAGTTGGGATGCATGGGCATGAATGAGAACCTTCAAGGACCAATTGGAGCCTGTGTCAATTCTCATTGCTTCCAACTTCGATGAAGTGGGTGTCCTGCAAGAGAAGCTGACATTCTTCATCAAAGAGCTAAACATACACCTAGCTGAGGAAATAGAGAAACTAAAGTTGTATCCAGGGGAAGGTGGAGCAGCTGTGAGCTTGACTATTACCCCAGGTCTACAAGGTTAGCCAGCAGATCAGCAAGAACTGCCTAAGCACAAAAACAAAATGGCCCCACTTCACTTTTGTGCTCCAAATCTGGCGCGAAAGTCAACCCAACCGAGAAATACCATGAAGGGGATTCTGGGAAATGTAGTTCAGTCTAGCAAGGTGGACAGGTCGCACAGATACCACATAGGGTGAACTAGCCCACTCTGTAGACTTACTATGAGTGTGAAGCCTGAGAAAATACATAGTGATTATGATGATTATATCATGTGGTTTCCACTGTGAACAACAGTCTATTTCAGATATGGTAGAGGCCAGAAACATGTCTTGAGCCCCTGTTCTCAAGTTCTTTACATTCTAACACAAGAAAGAACACATGAAGATGAGACATTATAATTTTAACAGTTCCCCATAATTACAATGTTGCAAGAATTGGTCTGTTTTGAATGGACCAGTTTGGGGGGCTTACCCTTTAAAACATTAAAATTATTTCTTATTTTAATCATTTTTAATGAATATCTTTCACACATGCATTTTACATTTTCTGACATCTTACATAGTATGAAGGAAACCATTTGAGCTTTCCTGTATGACTCAGTCATCACTGGGAGTGTCAGTTAATTGCATTGTTCTATAATGGGACCAGTTGTATTTGAAGCAATTTGGGCTGACGCTAAATGATTGTATTGATTGACATTGTTCTCTCTTGTTCTCTGCTGGCATTTGCCGTGATTTTTAATCTTCATGCCTATGGTGATATCTCTGCCTTCTTCTAATCTGCTGCTTCCAATCTGCTATCAACTGAGAAACCAGATAACAAAGCTTGTAAAAACTGTGCACAACATGCAATAACATAAGCCTGATGAGAACTTGAGCAAAACCCATTTTACTGCATTTTTTCCCTTTCTCAGAGCAATGCAATTTCAATGCCCCCATAAGTAGTGTTTCTTCCATTTTGTAGATTACTAAGTAAGAAGGACAGTATACTTTTATACAAAACGGAGGCACTTCCAACAAGTGAGGCCAAGTGGTGCCTTGGCTCTCTGTGTGAACAAAGGTTTCCTGATAGTCTCAGTCAAGAAAGCCAGTGGGAAGATGGAGTTATCATACAGCGCAAGGCAATCGAGATGTGTGGGCTCAAAAGGACCTTCCTGTGGCAATTGGGACCATTGTCACACTGGATATGGCAGTTTAGTTTCAGCAAGATGTCCCTAGCCAATAAAGTTTATGTTAGTAATTGTAGTTTTTAAATTTTATATTCTTTGCTATTTGATTTCTAAATTTTATAGTTTAAAAATACCTATAACATGGAATGTTTATGCATAGGTTCATATGGTGTGTATAATTGCAGTAAGCGTGCTTGTGCATGGGGAAGCATTTTCTTTTGACGAGTAAGAATAACTTTCGAGTAAGCTTCAGCCCTATCTGTCAAATTATGCTCATTTCAGTTTTCTGCTCACGTTAAGGAGAAATCTTTCAATTCTGCCTGTCTGGGGGCTTCTATTTCCTTCAGCCTTTGCATTGGCAGTGTTCAGTTTTGCTTTGTGATGCAATGTAGCGTAATAGCCAAGAAATGGGCTCTGGGGTCAGGCAATGTGGGTTTGAATCTCACTTCTAACAAATCACTAGTTACGTGGCCTTGAGCAAGTTAAACTCTCTGTGTCTCATTTTCCTCCTCCATTCAGCAGAGATAACACATAATATACCTGCTAGGGTCCTTGTGAGGATTAGATGGTGCAGTTCGTACAAAGTGTTAAGAACAGTGCCTGGCAAAAAAATGAGTGCTTCTTAAATGTTGGCTATTGATATTCTGGCTTTTCTGTCATTCCAGAGCCTCCAAGCATAAAATGATGCTGAAAAGAAATGAAATGAAAGGAAGATGAGCCAAACCATGAAAGTTAATACTGGCATTATGAAAAGTATTGCTATGAATCCAATTTATTTAATTATAAGTGTTTTTAATTAATTTCAAAAGAAGATGGCCATCCCCATCAGTGTTTGGCAGAATGCCTGCATTTGAGGATGAAGAAAATACTGTGTGTGTGCACATGCGCATGTAATGCTTTCACAATGAAAAATGACTTCAATCATCAATTCGAAATCCTGTTCAAAGTGAAATCACATTTGCATGACAAACAACACAGCATCTACCAATTAGAATCATGTTTACTTGGCAGAAAGCGCATTCGTGAAACCAAACACCAGTGTCACAGCCACAGAGGAGAATTGCGTTTTATTCGTCTTTTTGGTGCTAGCATAAAACATGAAAGGTACTCAACCAGTGTCTAAAGAATGAACGAATGTATCATTTAATACATGACGAATACACAGAGGAAAGACCACGTAGGAGCTGTCTGCAGAAGGCGAGAACAAGTGTCAAAAAGGAATAAACAAAATAACAAAAAGAGTAGATTAGTGGAAATCCATATGATTCTCAAGCTGCAAATTGATCCAGCGATGTAGGTCTCACCTCAATTGGTCCTCAGTGGTAACTGCAAGATTTGGGGTGGTAAGAATGGTGGTGCAAATACGTGTAAATAAAGTGTGTGTGTATTTGAACGTGTGCACTTTTTAATTAATTTAATCTGGCTCACCCAACCTCTTCTACTGGAGTCCAAAATCACAAAAGAGAAGTTAATGGCCCTTCATCGTCAGTCATATGAGACAGAATATGCAATAGCTTTCTTTCTTTTTTTTTTTTTGTTATACTTTAAGTTCTAGGGTACATGTGCATAACATGCAGGTTTGTTACAAATGTATACTTGTGCCATGTTGGTGTGCTGCACCCATCAACTCGTCAGCACCCATCAATTCATCATTTATATCATGTATAACTCCCCAATGCAATCCCTCCCCCCTCCTGCAATAGCTTTCTTGAAACTCAGTGCCCTCTTTCCGTAACTAGCACTATTATCTTGTCCCTTAATCTATAACTATGAAGGGGGAGAAAGTAGGTTCTGATTTTTGTCTTCTGTTTGGCTGCTCACTTCTTATTCTCACTGGAATCAGAACATAAAAGAAGAAGATCCTAGGAGCCTTAACCCTGAGGGTCTTCATAAGATGGCTTAATTTATTATCCTCCTGTTCCCCTTATGCAGAATGTCAGGTTTGCTAACCAGAAACTGCTGCAAATTTTTTGCAAGAACCACTATTACCTGGTCCTGCAAGTCCTACAAGAAAGTCCTCTTGGGGCCTCTCACCCCCTCTTCTCAACCTGGTTTCTGCCCCGTGTAAACCACAGAAAATCTCAGGCACAAGACAAAGGGGATTCCCAAGGGGTATGAGCTCTGTACATTTCTTACCGTCAAGTTCTTTCACTTATGCCTCACCAGCCTCTTTAGATATTTGCTTGGAATTACAAGTATTAATGTCACTTCTTGCTGTAGTTGTTTATGTGCCCACAGTGGTGCTGATTGCAGGCTGACTCGGACCTCTGCTCTCCAGATCTATCCGAGCTATTGTTCAACCTCAGCAGGAGGCAACCCCAGGGGCCTGGCTGTGAGCTTCCAGCTGATGCTGTTGTGGGCAATCTCATGGCATTAATAATATTGAGTAAGAAGACCTGGGATTGAATCTCAGCTCCAACTCTCTCCAGCTTCATGATCACGGGCATGTTACTTCACTTCTCTGAGCCTAGCATCCTTATTGCAAGGAGAAGAACTAGTCTCTCCCTCCCAGGGTTATTAGGAAAATCAAAAGAGATAACTCATGTGACTGGAATATGGAAAACCTACTCTGGAGCAGATGCTTAAATAATTATGATTCCTGCTTTACCCCTGTTGCAATGCTTGTTATATTTTCTTCACACTATAGATCTTAGAGAAAAAATGTTACAACCCATTGGGATAAAGAGATGAGGCTCTTCAAGCCAGAGGTTTCAGCTGACCCAGACTTCAGCTTATGCGGTATGCCTGCAACCATCCAAGGTTCTCTGCATGCCACAGCATACCTGGTGGGAAGCTTTGGGATGGCAAGTGTGAATCTTGACCCTTGTGAAGGTGTGGCCTCTGAGGCAGAGCTGTTTGTATTTGATCATTGAGTCACAGCAGCGTGACAGTGGCAACTCATATAATGGTCTCTCTGCAGTGTTCTCACCATGGCGTCCCCTGGAAAGTGAGGGGACAGTTTTAGGGCTTCGTCCAGCCCCAGATATGTAGTTAGCTCCCCATAAATGTTAACTGTCATTGGCTTTGTAATTACTCTAATTTGAACCAAATTGGGCCTAGAATAACCACAAATTTGTTTTTCTGTCCAATCACTTTATTCAAAATGCTCCACCCCGTTTCTCCTTTCTCTCCCTTGTGAATGTCTCTGTCAGGCCCCTCAGTCTTCTCATCATTTTCTGATATTAAAGAATACAGTAGGAGCTTCGATCTCATTTTAATTTGTTCCCAACTTCTCCACCGACCTTGGCTGGAAGCCTCAGAATGGGACCTTTGAGTAGACTTTTCTTTCCATTCCTTCTTGCTTTCACCTCCGGTATGTTGGGATTTGCATATGGGATTGGAGGAAGGGGAAGCACCGTTTTTCTGTGAAGCACTTCTGGTGGTTTGCAGGTTTGCAGGTTTCCTACGTTAGGGAAGAAAGAGTGCAGAGGTTTCTCACTCCGTCCATGCACAGGTGACCCTTGTCACTTCCACTTGCAGTTATTGGCCAAAACTGGCCACTGGCCCTTTCCAACTGGCCACGGAGCTAAGAAGTGTATTGTGCTGGTTGCCCAGGGAGGAGTGGAGAGCTGAGACCCCTGGGGAACACTACAAATCTCCATCACAGACCGTTTGTGTGGTAAGCTGGTTTTAGGAAAGAGTGTTGAATGTCTACGGGAGCAGATGGTGAGAAGAGGGAGTAATGGAGCTGAAAGACCAGGGACGTTGCTATTAGATGATCCTGCTTAAAAACACAACCGCATAAGTTGGAACCTTTGCACTGTTGGTGGAAATGTAGAACGGCCCAGCGGCTGCGGAAAACAATACGGAGGTTCCTCAGAAAATTAAAAATAGAACTACCATGTAATCCAGCAATCCTGCTTCTGACTTTCCTGCCCCATGTTAGGCAGTTTCATTTCCTTACATACAAAGGAAATCTAATCAATATCTCGAAGAAATAACTGCACTCCCACAAACAAACTTACAAACTTAAACAAACAAACAAAACCCCCCAAAACCCATGTTCTTTGCAGCATTATTGACAATAACCAAGGTATGGAAATAACCAAGTGTCTCCCACAGATGAATAGATAAGAAAGTGTGACATATACATATTATGGAACAGTACTCAGCCTTAAACAAAAATATCTTGTCACTTATAGCAACATGGATGAGCCATACAGACATCATGTTAAGTGAAAAAAGCCAGTCACAGAAGGACAAATCCCGCATGAGATTCCACTTATACGAGGTATCTGTAATAGACTCAGAGCAGAGAATACAATAGCTGTTGCCAGGGACTGCTGGGACAACAGCAGTCTACACTGTGTGTGTGTGGGTGGTGGGTTGCCAGGTTGGAGGCTGGGCTGAAACTTCAACCTCTCTCTCTAATCCTGCCATGGTTGGTATTTCTGATGAATATCAGAAGTTATCTAGAGGCTGAGAGCCATCAGTCTACTCATCAGCATACAAAAGACTCTCGTACCATGCTAGAGGTTACAAAGGTTTTAGGAAGGAAAGAAGATCAAATACACATGTATCTTATTATAAATCACAATATCACAAAAGTAGACTAGAATGTGAGTATTTGGTGTGCTGTATTTTATAGCTTTGGAGAATGTTTGATTAAAGTATCTTTTGTATCTCCTTCAGAGACTTCAATGGGCCGTAGATATACTGCTCCTCTCATGGTTTCAAAGATGGTACAGATGCGGGGTGGTAATTCCACAGGAGTAGGCTCAGGAAGTGGGGATGGACTGCTTACCTTCTTGTGGGAACGGCCATATTCCTATTTACCATGGATTGTGTGTTGAGCCACCGGCTTAAAAAAAATAAAAAATAGTGTGGACTGCAAGTGAGGTGATGATTCTGTTTCCATCCCCAAACTTCCTCTTCTTCTCAGTGAAAAGGTGAAATTTCCATCCTTTCTTCGTGCTTGTCCTTCTGAAACTGGCTTTGCAAAAATTGTATCAGTGAGAAAATCATGGCAGTAAAAGGCATCTGATTTAACCCACCCTCCACCTTGTCTTTCCCTTAATCATTCCTGGGCTTAGGCTAAGCTAACTTTGGGAGACATTTAGTTTATAGTTTAAATGATAATAGGCCTTCACCAAAATTCAGCTGCCTTTGTACAGCAAATGAAAGGCCATCAGGCTAGGAGGAGGAGAGAAGCCTGATTCTTCTAAGGTGTAGACATAAACAATTGCCAGCCACTCCTGTGGATAACACCACTATTGTGAACTGGCCTTTTAAGATATTCTTTCAGGGTTTGTTTGTTTGTTTGTTTGTTTTTTGCATGTCTGACACCCATGGCTCCACCTGGACCTGCCAACCCCACTCCTGTGGCCCCACTCAGAAGTGATTCAACTCAAGAGGTCAGCTTCAGCTCCCTATAATTTTATCTCAGTCCCAACCAATCATCAGCAAGCACCTATTAGACAGGTGCTTCTATTATACTCATGACAGAGGTGCTTCTATTACCTAGGTACACCTCAGTCACACCTGTGCCCCCAAAGAGCCTTTGAAAAACCTCTACCTATGAGCCTCAGATGAGATTAATTTGAGTACTAACTCCATCTCTCAAAAGGCATGGCCAGCCTCATGTCTGTTAAACTTTTTCTTTACTGCAATGCCATCGTCTTTATTTGTGCAGCAGGCAGAAAGGACACCTCAGGCAGTCAGACTTCTGACAATCCCCTTTGTGGCTTTTCTCCCCAACCCTACCTCCACAGCATACACAGAGAAAAGAGACCCTATTCTGGTTGGTCAGAACCCCAGGACACTCTTCCATGGACATTAGTGGAAGTGGTCACTGTGTCACAATTCTTTACCTTTGCTCCCTCTGTCTGTTTGATAAACAGACCAAGGCAAGGCCTGCCTTTCTGTGACAAACCTGTTCAGATATTTTCTGCCACTCCACTTCCTCTATGCCCAAACAATAGGAAGCAAGCTTATTAGATATTAACCCTTCTTTTACAAATAATTAAAATACTGCATTTATCACATCAAAGTTAAATGTATACTAGGAACTAATTCCGGTTCTTATTTCAGTTTCACTCATCTGCTTGTATATTTGTATAAAAACACCATAGTGGTTTGATGACACTGAATTTATAATGTTCTGATGTCTGATAAGACAACTTTCCTCATTAGGCCTCTCTTGCTGATTTTATTGGCTGTTCTCTGCCAAATGCATTTATTCTACCAAATGAAAATGTAAAGCAGTTTATGTAATTAAAAAAATGCCTGTGGGGACACTAATTAGATTGCAATAAGTTTAAGCATTAATTTAAGGAAAATGGACATTTGGTAGTATTAAGTATCCTAATCCAAAAACATGATAAGTAAAACGTTTACTATAATATCTGTCATATAAACGTATTAGAGCTAGTAATTATTATTATCATAATTATTTCCATATGTTCAGATGTTGTTTTACATTTTTCAGTAATATTTTATACATTTTAAGACGTAGGTTCTATCCCTTTCTTCTTAAATTTATTCCTAAGTATTTCATAGTAAATGAAGTTTTTAAAAAATATTATTTCTAAGTATTTGTTGCTAGTGTTTTAAAGGCTGTTATGTATATATGTATCCTGTATCTAATTGTCTGATGACCTTACCCAGTTATCTTATGAATTATAGCTTTTTAACTTAGATATTTGAATTTTCCAGAAACATAATCATGTCATCTACAAAAAGCTACATAGTTTCATCTCACCTTTTTAAACGTTTCTCTCCAGAAATGGTGGCTAGGTTTGAAAAGGGTATGGGATGTAGTTGTATTCTCTCAACGTACTCAATGTGTGGCAGACGAGAAGTCTAAGGTTTGCCTGATTCTTTATTTTTCTTTTGTGGATAACTTGTACTTTCTGTCTGAAGATTTTATTTTTATCCTTGGATATTAGTCTTTATTTCATTTGTTTTCTTTTCCCACCATCATGTCTAGAATATAGCTCCCTCAGTTAGGATCCCAACGGGGATGGCAAGTAAACAGTGGGATTTAAGCATTTATGGTTCTCTGATTATGATGTCACACTAAAACAAATAAATCTTAACTAAAAACCTAAAATAGGCAGTACATTTTAAAGCAAATAATTAATACATTTAAGATTGTGTTTTGGGACATTCTGCAATTTAAAGATTGTGTATAGAATAGTTCTTAAAAGCTTAACCCCTGGAATCAAATTCCCTGAGATCCAGGCAAACTATTTTACCTCTCTGAATCTCAATTTTGTTGCCTACAAAATGGGAGTAAGGGTTATTCAATACATGAAAATCAATCAATGTAATAAACCATATTAACAGGATAAAGGGAAAATACGTAATTATCTCTATTGATGCAGAAAAGGCATTTGGTAAAATTCAACACCTTTTAATGATAAAAAAAATAGGAGTCAACAAACTAGGAATAGAAGGGAATTTCCTCAATCTTATAAAAGAAATCTATAAAAAATCTCACAGCTAACATCATACTTAATGGTGGATGACTGAAAACTCTCCCCCAAAGATGAGGAAAAAGACAAGGATGTCTGCTTTCATCACTTCTATTTATCATTGTGTTGGAAGTTCTAGCAGGGCAATTAGGCAGGACAAATAAATAAAAAATATCATAATTGGAAAGGAAGAAGTAAAACTCTCTCTGTTTGTAGATACCAAATTCTTTTTTTAAAAAAATTTGTTTTAGGTTAAACGGTATACATGTTACATATGTCAATTGCATGTCACAGGGATTTGGTGTACAGATTATTTTGTCACCCAAGTATAAAAAGTAAAGTAGAGGTGCCTCTTCAAAGACTTTCTTCCCCATCTAATTAGGAATAAATAGTGACTTCTCTTAGAAGCAAAATGTATTCAAAGACCTGTGCTAACATTCTTAAATATCTGCTCGCCGTGATAAAGAAATCAATGTACTTTATGTTCTTAGCTCCCACGGTTTAGCCTAAATATTTGCCCTGGCATGCTTATACTAGTCCAAGCAAGCATTAGGTCATAGCCTGTTCCTCTTCCTTATTTGAAGGTATTTTTACCTTTCTCAGCATTCCACAAGTTGCTTCCTCCTTCCTTTGTTCTCCTCTGCTTTTGCCTCTTTTTAAAAGTTCAAGTTGCTAGCCAGTCGGGACAAATACAGAATATGAGGTCCCGTTCCAGCCAATAGAAACTGGACACAGCAGTAGGGTGGATGCATCAGGTTATAAATGACCCTGTCTCCTTTGTTCAGTGTACTCTCATGGCAAAACTGCTGGCAAGTGTACCCTTTCTGCAGAAATTATAAAAATGGCCTTGCTGAGGAAATTAAATTTATGTTCAAGGTCTATTTCTTTATGGCACCAGGGAACAAGCATTTCAAGCACAAGTAATAAGCATAGTACTTGATAGGTAGTTTTTCAATCTTCATCCTCCTCCCACCCTCCACCTTCAAGTAGGCCCCAGTGTCTGTTCCCATTTTGTGTCCGTAGGTGCTCAATGGGTAATCTATTCTTATCTATAGAAAAGCCTAAATAACCTACAAAAAATGATCGGCAAAGCTGCAGGACACAAGATCAACATACAAAAATCAATCGTATTTCTATACCCTAGCAATATATAACCTGAAAATCAAATTAAGAAAATGATTTCACTTATATAACATCAAAAAGAATAAAATACAGCCGGGTGCGGTGGCTCACGCCTGTAATCCCAGCACTTTGGGAGGCTGAGGCAGGCGGATCACGAGGTCAGGAGATGGAGACCATCTTGGCTAACACGGTGAAACCCCGTCTCTACTAAAACTACAAAAAACTAACCAGGCGTGGTGGCGGGTGCCTGTAGTTCCCAGCTACTCAGGAGGCTGAGGCCGGAGAATGGCATGAACCCAGGAAGTGGAACTTGCAGCGAGCTGAGATAGCACCACTGCACTCCTGACTGGGTGACAGAGCGAGACTCTATCACAAAAAAAAAAAAAAAAAAAAAAAATTAGAATACTTAGGAATAAATTCAATAAAGAAGGCTCAAGACTTGTATACTAAAAATTACAAGCACTGTTGAAACAAATTAAGATCTAAATAAATGAAAACAATCCTATACAGAAAGAAAGACTTAATACTGTTAAGATAATAATACAGAAATGAAAATGCTAATTCTAAAATTCAAAAGAAATTGCAAGGTACCCCAAGAACACACTACCAGATTTCAAAAGTTAATACAAATTTACGGTAATCAAGACAGTGTGGTCATAGCATAAAGCTAGAAATATAGATTAGTAAATTAGAATTAAAATCCCGGAAATAAATCTCCATATCCATGGTCAATTAATTTTTCACAAGGATACCAAGACCATTCAATGGAGGAAGAAATAGTTTTTTTCAACAAAGGGTGCCAGGGCAACTGGATGTCTGTGTGTAATCTTTGTATAATATAATTTACAAAAATTAATTACAAATGAAACAGAGATCTAAATGTAAGAGCTAAAGCAATAAAACTCTTAGAAGGAAACATAGATGTGAATCTCAGGGTTCTCTAGAGGGACAGAACTAATACAATATATGTGTATATAAAAGGGAGTTTATTAAGGAGAATTGACTCACACAATCACAAGGTAAAGTCCCACAATAGGCCGTCTGCAAAGTTGAGGAACAAGGAAGTCAGTATTGGATCAGTCTGAGTCCAAAAACCTCAAAAGTAGGGAAGCCAACAGTGTAGCCTTTGGTCTGTGGCCAAAGGCCTGAGAGCCCCTGAAAACCCACTGGTGTAAGTCCAAGAGTCCAAAAGCCAAATAACTTAGAGTCCAATGTTCAAGGGCAGGAAGCATCCAGCACGGGAGAAAGATGAAGGCCGAAAGACTCAGCAAGTCTGCTCTTCTATCTTCTCCTGCCTGCTTTATTCTAGCCTCAGAGGCAACTGATTAGATGGTGTTCACCCAAATTGAGGGTGGGTCTGCCCCACCCAGTCCACTAACTCCAATATTAATCTCCTTTGGCAATACCTCACGGACACACCCAGGAACAATACTTTGCATTATTCAATCCAATCAAGTTGACACTCAATATTAACCATCACAGACCTGGATGAGGCAATGGTTTCATTTCAAAAACCAAAAGCACAGGTAACAAATAAAAAATAGATGAATTGAATTTCATCAAATTTTACAATTTTTTTGTGCATTAAAGGAGACTAAAAGAAAGTAAAAGGACAGCTCACAGAATGGGAGAAAATATTTGCAAATCACGTATCTCATAAGCATCTAGTATCCCAATGCAAATCAGCAAGAGACAGAAAGCATATTAGTGGTTGCCAGGAGCTAGAAGGGAGAACTAGGAGTGACTGCGTAATGGGTATAGGGTTTCTTTAACCCTAAAAGGGCTGCTTTTGAGGGGCAATGCAAATATTTTGAAATTAGATAATGGTGATAGGTACACAACATTGTGAATGTACTAAAAGCACTGAATTGCACCTTAAAATAATGAATTTTACATTATGTGAATTTTACCTCAATAAAGAACATTTACAATTCAACAACAAAAAGACAAATAACCCAGTTAGAAAATGGGCAATGGACTCGCATAGACGTTTCTCCAAAGAAGATATACAAATGGCCCATAAGCACATAAAAACATGCGCAACATCGGTAGTCATTAGGGAAATGCAAATCAAGACCATGAGATAGCACTTCACACCCACTAGATGGCTATGATTTAAAAAATGGAAAATAACAGGTGTTGGCAAAGCTGTAGAGAATTGGAGCACTCAGACATTGCTAGCTTGGGAATGTAGATGGTACAGCCACTGTGGAAAGTTGTTTGGCAGTTTCTCAACCAGTTAAACATAGAATTAACATACGACCCAGCAACTCCATTTCTGGGTATATACCCAAAAGAATAGAAAATGTATATTTAAAAAAAAAAAAAAACTTGTACACAATGTTCATAGCAGCATTATTCATAATAGCCCAACGTAGAAACAACCCAAATGTCTATCCACCGATGAATGAATAAACCCAATGTGGGATAATAATGCTCATTAAATAGAACGTTACTTACCCATATAAAGGAATTAAGTCCCAATACATGCTACAACATGACCAGACAAACCTTGACAACATTATCTGCTAAGTAAAAGAAGTCAGACACAAAAAGCCACATATAGTACAATTCCACTTACATGAACTATCAAGAATTGGCAAATCAATAAGAGACAGAAAGCAAATTAATGGTTGCCAGGAATTAGAAAGGAGAATGGGGTGTTACTGCTTTTGCAGGGCGATGCGAATGTTTTGAAATTAGATAGTGGTGATAGGTACACAACACCGTGAATGTACTAAAATCACTGAATTATACACTTTAAAATGGTGAATTTTACATTGTGTGAGTTTTACCTCAATTTAAGAAAATGGGACAATACCATATGTTTTTCAAGGTTTTGTGAAAATGATGAGTTAATATACATAAAAGTACTTAGAGGACTGCATGGCACATATGAAGTGCTAAATAAATCTTGGCTTATTATTGCTTGTAGTACTAAGAGAGGGAAGATGAAAGTGTCAAGAAGATATTAAGGGGAACCAGCAGAGAAACTGGGACACCAGCTTCCTCAGGGATGCTCCCTCACTCAGTTTGTGTCCTCATGAGTTTGTCTAAATGAAGAGCACAGTCCAGATCTCTCAAAGCCTTCTTTTAATTCTTCTGGAAACGTCTTTCTTCCGAAGCCACTACTCAGGTTGTTCAGTTAGTAGGCACAAACAGAATCCTCACCTGGGTCCTCACTCTTGCTGGGTTTGAGAAATGACTGCCCCCTCAAGAACATCAGGCTTATTTTTCTCATTCCGGGTTTCTTCGTTTCCTGCAGTTATGCCTCATGGAGCATTGGTGGCTTGCTGTTCCTGGGCACATACAGTGCTTGATGGTATACATTTTGTTCGTGTGACAAGTTCTTCTGTATTGGTCAGGGTTTCAGCTGGTAAGCAGAACTATGGCGAATTATGGGAGGGGAATTTGACCTTGCACAATTGTAGGGAATTGACAAAGTGAAGGTCCAGGAGGGAGGGGATGAGAACCAAAGAAGGGCTCACCATCCATTTAATATGAGAACCCAAACACATCCAGGCACCAAGGTGGGGCGGCAAAGGGACAGCTCAGGTGGAGTTCCGTGGGAAGCTGCCTCGGTAGCTTCTACTCTAGGGGCCTACCTCCAAGCATTTGCTGATGAACTCAAGGCTGTTGCTGGTCCACAGGCTCAGGAGTTGGGGAGAAGAGCTGGATGCAGAGGGAAGAGAGCAAGAAAAAACTGGAGCCTTGGTGGCCTTCACAAGTCATGCTTCCGTTCTGCCCTCCCAACTTCTTGAAACTGTCTCTTTTGTCCAACTCTAATGTGGAACCACACAGGTTAGGAGGACACTGGGAAATACAGTTTCAGCTTTGCCAAGTGTGCATGGTACAAACCATGACACTTTCCCAATCTCCATAGGGGAAGATAGACAAATGAGATCTTAATATGCATAGAAAAAAAACAGCATCAAGTGTACAAATGTGGTTTCCCATAAATATTTAAAAGAATCGGCCAGGCGCGGTGACTCACACCTGTAATCCCAGCACTTTACAAGGCCAAGGCAGGCGATCGCAAGGTCAGGAGCTCGAGGCCAGCTTGACCAACATGGTGAAACTCAGTCTCCACCAAAAATACGAAAATTAGCCAGGTGTTGTGGCGCACGCCTGTAATCCCACCTACTCAGGAGGCTGAGGCAGGAGAATCGCTTGAACCCAGGAGGCAGAGGTTGCAGTGAGCCAAGATCACACCACTGCATTCCAGCCTGGTGATAGAGTGAGACTCCATGTTGGGAAAAAAAAATAGGGAATCCCATATTCCTTCATTGAACAATTCTTTTGATTGGGGCATCACTGTAAGAATCTTAAAGGGAGAATTTATTGATTTAAAAATATTTAAAGAGATAACATTGTTCATATGAGCCCTTTACTCTTTCCCTTTGATGACCATATTGAGTAACAGATCTGTTTGTTTGTTTGTTCACAGGCTGCAGAGGTGTCTGCATCCAGGTGGTGTCTCAGACCAAGTGAATACAGGGAGAGTGACCCAAGATGGTGAGAGAGAAGCATGATGTATTAATTATCTATTGCTGCATCACAAATTGCTGCAAAATCTAATGGTTTAAAACAACGAAGATTCATTATCTCATTGTTCCTATGGGTCAAGAATCTGAGCCCGGCTTATCTGGGTGCCTCTGACTCAGGAACTCCTACCAGGCTGAATCAAGGGGTTGGCTGGAGCTATAGTCATCTCAGGGTTTGGCTAGGGGAGAATCCACATCCAAACTCACACAGCTTTAGCAGGCTTTGGGTTCTTACTGGTCATTAGCCAGAGACATTGTTTTCTTGACATTGGGTTACTCACAATATGCCATCTGGCTTTTTTCAGTGGGGGACTCGAGGAGGGAATATAGGGAAGAAGAGGGAAGGAGAGAGAACAAGAGAAAAAAGAGAGAAAGAGAATATGCTTTTTTAAAACCTAATCTCGGAAGTGACATCCATCATTTTTGCCTTATTCTGTTTGTTAGAAGGGAGTCACTAAGTCCAACCCATGTTCTGTAAGAGGACATAACACAAAGATGTAAACACCAGGAGGTAAGGTCATGGAGGGGGGCATCTTAGAGGCTGCCTGCCACACATATGGGGTGTGAAAGGCTTTACAGAGTTTTGACTTCATCTAAAAAGCATTGGAAAAGCCATTAAGTAGTGTTGTAAGATATGTATGTCTTCCAAGAAACTGACATTGTTTTAACTGGACAAAATCAATGTATTGTTTCTAAATTTTTCTTATTTTCTTGATATTTTGCAATTTTGGTGTTGTTCCTCTCTTTGGCAAAAGAATTAAGAGAAAGTTAAAAAATTTCCAGACAGCGCAGCATTTTTGTTGTTGTTATTTTTCACATCATTGTTATTTCATACTTTTAATGCTTTGTGTTCAGAAAACATGCTCTATGTTATTTCTACTTTGAAATGTTCCAAAAATCCTTGAAAAGACTTTTTATTTCTTTTACTCTGATATATTCTTATATATTATGTGAGACTTGTTTGTTGTGTGGCTTGGGACTACATGGTGTCACTCTATCTCATCTGTCAAGCCCTAAGAAAGATGTATTTGAATCTTCAATTGGGAATGAGTTTCTGTTTCTCCTGAAGGGTAATTTTATTTTTTTTTCTTTGAGATGGAGTCTTGCTCTATTGCAAGGCTGGAGTACAGTGGCGCGATCTTGGCTCACTGCAACCTCTGGTTCTGGGTTCAAGCGATTCTCCTGGCTCAGCCTCCTCAGTAGCTGGGACTATAGGCACGTGCCCCCACGCCGAGCTAATGTTTGTATTTTTAGTAGAGACAGGGTTTCACCGTGTTGGCCAGGCTGGTCTCCATCTTGTGACATCGTGATCCACCCACCTCGGCCTCCCAAAGTACTGGGATTACAGGCTTGAGCCGACAAGCCCAGCCCCTGAAGGGTAAATTTTATTAACCAAACACTGATTTATTTTTATTTAATGTGTAGTAACTCATGGGGAATGTGTATTATGTTATAAACTGTATCCTTCATTCTTTTAAAGAACGCTTCCTTGTCCAACATAATGATTTTTCGCTTTTCTTGTTTACTTTTGTTTGTTGAATCATTGATCACCTCTTGATTTTCAGTTCTTCAGGTTATTTTGTTTTAGATATCTCCCTCTGGTTTTGATTTTTGGTACAGCCTGCAGATATTTAAGGGAATAAAAGATTTTAAAAGGTTAGTTGGTCTGATGTAAGTTAATTGATGAGACAACTTATTTTATTTTTATCTTGTTTTTCTATTTTCTTCTATTCTGAATGCTCCTTTAAAAAAAAAAACACAACTTTTACTCTATAGTATTTGTTCTCTTTGTTTGTTAACTACTCTTTTCTTCTGATACCATGAAAGGTTACGAAGAGTTTCTTTTTGTTCTTGTTGTGGTTATTTCATTTATTTTCTTGAATTTCACCCTTAAATAGTGTCTAATGGCCCCCTTATATGAGATAAGAAACTTGGTATATGTCTTAGTTCAGGCTGAAATTATGAATGACCACAGACTGGGTGACTCACGGATAACAGAAAATTTATTTCTCATGGTGCTGGAGGCTGAAAATTAGAGACCAGGGTGCTAGCACTGCTGGGTGCCAATGAGAGGTCTCTTCTAGGTGCAGACTGCTGACTCTTCAATGTACCCTCACGTGGCAGAAAGAGGGCCAGGTAGTTTTGGGGGAGTCCCTTTTATAAGGACACTAATCCCATTCACGAAGCCTTTACCTTTATGATATAATAATCTCTCAAAGATCATGCCTTCTATACCGTCACCTTGGGGATTTGGATTTCAACATGTGCATTTAGGGAGGGCAAGACACAAACATTTTATCTACAACAGTATACTCCTGCTGTCTTCTGTCTCTCTCTCTATCCTGATACTTCCATCACTGATTAATTTGGTTACACTATTTTCCATGGTTTCTCTTGGGATTAACTTTATAAGTGGAATCATATACTTATAGTTCTATTATTTTATGTATCACCTCTATATACTCTTTTTTGACTGCCCTCCTTATCCTGTTGTGAAAGACAGGGAGGTCAGCCCACATATGTGATCCCCCACTTTCTTTCCATATACCAATTCATGAGTTTGGTGAATTACATTATTATGTATTGTCAAGGTAAGCATAAGTTTATGTTTCCCAAAACTATTTAGCTTTAGTTTCGCGTTGTATATTGATGCATGAAATCAATGGTTTTCCTTTGTGACTGCATCATCATGAACTGGACTTTTCTTTCCATTTTATTGTTTGTTTTAGAAAATGCTCTAAAACCTTTTGTAGTAGTCTGTTCTCAAACTGCTATGAAAATACTACCAGAGATTGGGTAATTTATAAAGAAATTGACTCACAGTTCAGCATGGCTGGGAAGGCCTCAGGAAACTTTCAATCATGGTGGAAGGGGAAACAGGCACGTCTTATATGGTGGCAGGTGTGAGAAGTAAAGTGTGAGCCCAGGAAAAGCTGCCACTTTAAAAACCATCAGATCTCATGAAACTCACTATCACAAGAACAGCATGGGGGAAACTGCCCCCATAATCCAATCATCTCCCACCAGATTCCTCCCTTGACATATGGGGATTACAATTCAAGATGAGATTTGGGTGGGGACACAGAGCCAAACCATATCAGCTTTACACCCAGAAATCTTGAGGATTTGCACATACAGATGGTCTGCTTTTTTGACTTTATGATGGTGTGAAAGCGATACGCATTCAGTAGAAACAGTAGTTCAAGTCCCCATATAACCATTCTGTTTTTCACTTTTATTACAGTGTTCAATAAATTACATGAGATAGTCAACACTTTATTTTAAAATAGGTTTTGTGTTAGATGATTTTGCCCAACTGTAGGCTAATGTAAGTGTTCTGAGCACATTTAAGGTAGGCTAGGATAAGCTGTGACATTTGGTATGTGTGTCAGTCTATTTTGTGTTGCTATAAAGGAATGCCTGAAACTGCATAATTTATAAAGAAAAGAGGTTCATTTGGCTTAAAGTTCTGCAGGCTGTACAAGAAGCATGGCACTATCATCTGCTTCTGGTGAGGCCTCAGGAAGCTTACAATAATGGAGGATGGCTAAGGGCGGGGGCAGGCATTTCACATGGTGAGACAGGGAGCACAAGAGAGAGGAGGACATGCCAGGCTTTATTTACTTATTTATTTTTATTTAAACAAGCAGATCTCATGGTAACTAATAGAGCAAGAATTCACTCATTACCATGGGGAGGGCACCAAACCTTTCATGAGGATCCACCTCCATGACCTAAACACCTTCCACTAGGCTCCACCTCCAACACTGGAGATCACATTTCAACATGAGACTTGGAGAGGACAAACATCCAAACTACACCAGTAGGTAAAGTGTATTAAAATGTATTTTCCATTTAGGATATTTTCAACTTATGATAGGTTTATGGGGATGTAACCCCATCATAAGCCAAGGATCATGTGTATTTCCATGGCCTTTATATCTGAATTTCAATTACTCCCCACCTCCCTGCTACCACCCTGAGAACTGTGTAGACATTATTTCATAGTTTTGTAGTTTGAATTTCATAGTTTTGTAGTTTGATTACGCCATTGCACTCCAGCCTGGGTGACAGAGTGAGACTCTGTC
>NC_045449.1:10992361-11136460 GCF_002776525.5 Piliocolobus tephrosceles
TGCTAGAGGAGATCAGCATTATTGCCTGCCTGGATAGCATGCAAAGGGGACTCCTAAGAAACACGCCTTAAAAAAGTAAACTTGGGCCGGGCGCGGTGGCTCATGCCTGTAATCCCAGCACTTTGGGAGGCCGAGGTGATCAGATCACGAGGTCAGGAGATCAAGACCACCCTGGCTAACACATGAAACCCCATCTCTACTAAAAATCCAGAAAAAAAAAAAAAAAAAAAAATCCGGGGGGGGGGGGGGGGGCCCCTGTTCCCCCAGCTACTGAGGAGGCTGAGGCAGGAGAATGGCATGAACCAGGGAGGGAGAGCTTGCAGGGAGCCGAGATCATGCCCCCCCACTCCAGCCTGGGGGACAGAAACAGACTCTGTCTCAAAAAAAAAAAAAAAAAAAAAAAGTAAACTTGTCCTCAGGATCTCAAGATCTGCCTCTGCTTTCTCTCATTGTTTCAAGCAAATAATAGAGGTGAAGATTCAGGATGGCTCAATCAGGGAAGTGTTATTCCTGCTGTGAGAAGAAAGGGATTATCTTCCAAAAGAACTGCAAGGTATGGCTAATGTACTGAATAGATCTGAGAGAATATAGCTGGGCTCTGGAAGGTGTCGGACAAAAGAAGCTGAAATATAAGGCTGAGTAGTGTAAAGCATATTTATACAGGCATACTCTCCAATGACTATAGATTTAACATCCTGGCAAGGATACCAAAAGCTGGGCAAAATATGTTGGAATGGCTTCTTCTTGAAGGTTGGAAACAGTAATGTTTTACAGAAAATAAAACAGAGATGGTGGAATTGCCCTGGCAGTTTTCAGGAAAGTGTCAATAGGCTCAGATGTAGGCATGTTAAAATAGATTTTTATGTGAGACAGGACAACTTGCCAGTTGACTATGTTCCCTAAAAGGGCTCTGATACAGTTTGGGTGCTTGTCCCCTCCAAAGCTCATGTTGAGATGTGATCCCCAATGTTGGAGGTGGGGCCTGGTGTAAAGTGTTTGGGTCACGGGGGCGAATCCCTCATGAGTGTCTTGGTGCTGTCCTCATGGTAATGAGTGAGTTCTCACTCTATTAGCTCACATGAGAGCTGGTTGTTTAAAGAGCCTGGCATCAATGACTGGGCACCGTGGCTCACGCCTATAATCTCAGCACTTTGGGAAACCGAGGCCGGTGGATCACGAGGTCAGGAGTTTGAAACCAGCCTGGCCAACATGGCAAAACCCCATCTCTATTAAAAATACAAAAATTAGCCAGGCGTGGTTGCAGGCATCTGTAATCCCAGCTACTCGGGAGGCTGAGGCAGGAGAATTGCTTGAACCCGGCAAGCAGAGGTTGCAGTGAGCCGAGATTGTGCCACAGCACTCTAGCCTGGAAGACAAGAACAAGACTCCATCAAAAAACAAACAAACAAAAAAATCCTGACATCTCCTCTCTTGCTCTTTCTCTTCCCCTGTGACATGCCTGCTCCCCCTTTGCCTTTCGCCATGAGTGAAAGTGTCCTGTGGCCTCACCAGAAGCTGAGAAGATGCTGGTGCCATGCTTGTTCACCCCGTGGAACTGTGAGCCAAATAAACCCCTTTTCTTTATTAATTACCCAGCCTCAGATATTCCTTTATAGCAACGCAAAGTGGACTAATACAGGTCCAAAGGAGAGTACCTTCACTAAACAAATAATAAATGTGCTGGTGAAGGGGACCCTGGCCTTGTCGAGTTCAGTGGCAGCTTCCTCTGTAGTCCAGAGTTGATGGCTAGAGATGCTGCTGTGGAAGTAAGATCTCTAGTATCAATGGAAATGATAGAATTCCATCCAGAATAGCAGGTGCAAGGTGGTGGCTCTTAATCATCAGGGGCAAGGTAGATTTAATTATCCATTATCCATTAATTATTTAATGAACACCAACAGTGGGATTGCAAGTGGGAGGTTTAGAACAACAGGGCTCTGTGGCAAAGACTACTAGACCATGGTATCACTAGGGGCAGCTAGTTGGGGAGGCAACAAGGGTATTACTCAGCTTATAAAACCAAAATAGACCAACAGCAGATTATTAAAATGCTGGTGTTGGCTGCCAAGTGGAATATAATAATCACACATCTGGTTTTCCAAACTGAACAGTTCTTAGATCCAGAATCCTGTGATTGATAGAGATGCTAGATCCTTTTGCAGAAAATCTTATAATGCCTCAATGAATTTATAGTAGTAATTTCCCCAATCCTTCTCCAAAAGAATCTATACTGCAGAAAATAAAATACCTGTACAGTGTGCATTACATTATGCACTACAGAGATGAAAGTAGCCAAATATTTCAAGTGCTGTTGAATCCAGAGTTTGAGAGGACACTAATACCAGAGAAACAAAAACACCATCATGATGCCCTGGTTAGTTAGGGTGGGTGTGTGAAAGCCAGGGGATAAATAAAGTCTTGGCCCACGTTCATATTATAAATGTCCAATGAGTCTGTCAACCCACACTGTGATAATGTCATGGTCTCTGAGTGCTTAATTAGTTTGGATGCACCTAACAGCTGGAAGACCCCTCACCAGACCCCTGGCTCCTGACCTGCATGGTGAGAGCCATTACAGTACAAAAGGCCAAGTGGAAGCCCCTGAAACTGCTCATTATCCCAATCAAGATGGTAAATTAGAAGCAATAACTCATCCTGACTGAAATGGCAGAAACTAGAGACACTCAGAGACTTAAAGTTTGCAGAGGTGATGGTTTTAATATCTCATTTCATTCATTGGTATGGCACTTGCAAAAACCAAATGGATCGTATAGGGTGGTGGTTGTCAAGGATCATCTTCTGCTTCTTATAATAAAATACCTAACATTTGGTAATTTATAAAGAGAAGGAATTTATATCTCACAGTTACAGAGGCTGAGAAGTCCAAGGTCAAGTGTCCACGTCAGGTGAGAACCTTCTTGCTCGTGGGGGTTCTCTGGCATTCCAAGACGGCAGAGTCTCACATGGCGAGGGGGCTGAGCATCTACCATGCTATCTCACATATCTCTTTTCTTATAAGGCTACCGGTTCCCCTCCTTTGATAACCCATTAATCCATAAGTAGATGATTAATGAGAGCTGAATCCTAATGATCCAATCACCTCTTGAAGGTTCTTCCTCTCAATACTACCACATTGAAAATTAAATTTCAACAGCGTTTTGGAGGGGACAAATATTCTAACCATAGCATTCTGCCCCTGGTCCCACAAAATTCACAACTTTCTCACATACAAATATATTTATCCCATCCCCATTTAAGTTTAAGCTCCAAATCTTAACTCATTTCAGCAGCAACTCAAAAATCCAGCATCCAAAATCTCAGCTATGAGCCTGTGAAATCAACACAAATGATCTGCTTACAAGCAGAGGGCACACATTTCCTTTCCAAAAGTGAGAAATAGGCAAGAATAAAGGGGTCACGGGGTAACAGGCACCAAGGAAGTTCAAAACTGAAGAGAGCAGGCATTGGGTCTTAAGAGTCTAGAGTAGACTCTTTGACTCTACATCTAGAACTTGCTATATGCTGATGTGGAGTTGGAGACTAAGACCTTGGACAACTCTACCTCTATGGCTTGGCTGGGCTCAGCTCTTCCTTCCAGGTGAGCGTTGCACACTGGCAGCTCTGTCGTTCTGTGGTCTTGATGGTGGTCCTATTCTCACGGCACCAGTAGGCATTTGCCTAGTGGGAACTCTGCAGCAATACCAACTTCACATTTCTGCTTAACATGGCTCTAGTGGGGGCTTTCTGCTGTGCCTCCACCCCTGTAACAAACCTCTGTCTGGACCTCCATCAGTGACATCCTTTGAAATATGGGTGGAGGCTGCCAAGCTTCCACAACTCTTCCTTTCTGCAAGACTGCAGAATGAGTACCACGTGGATGCTGCCAAGGTTTACAACTTGTACCTTTGGAGCAGGGAGTTGACTCATACCTTGGGCTGATTGAGCCACAGCTGTGGTGGCCAAGGAGCCCTGTGCTAGAATGCAGAAAGCAGAGACCTCAAGGGGCCCTGGGTAACAGCCCATGAAAGGCATTCTGGGTCTGTTCCCTGAAACTACTCTGCCCTGTTGGGCCTCTGGGCCTCTGATGGGAGCAGCCTCAAAGATCTCTGAAATGTCTTTGAGGTCTTTCATTTTCTTGATGATCCCTTCTTTTTGTACTAATCTCTTTAGCAAAAGGTTGCCAGGTCACACCTTCAGTTTCCTATCTTGAACATGCTTTTTTACTTTTTACACAACCAGGCTGAGAGTTTTCCAAATCTTTCTGCTATGCTTCCTTTTTGGTTATAAATTCTTTTTTTAAATTATTCCTTTTTTCCCTAATCTCAGTGTAAGGGGCCAAAAGCAACCATGCAGCTCCTACTATAATTTACTTAAAAATTTCTTCTGTAACACCTTAGTTCATCACTCTTAAGTTCAGCCTTCCACAAAGCCCTTGAGTGTGAACAGTTCAGGCAACTTTTTTTTTTTTTTTTTTTCCTATTTGTAACAAAAATGGTCTTTCCAATACCTTGCACCTCAGTTTCATCAAAACCTTGTCAAAATGTCCTTTACCGTTCACATTTCTGTCAGCATTCTGGTCATGACTACTTAACTGAACTCCAAGGAGTTCCAAGCTTCCCCTAGAGTTTTTGTCCTCTAAGTCCTCACAAGAATCTAGGCTTTTAAAGTCTTGTCCCCCAATTCTTCCAGCCTCTGCCTGTTACCCAGTTCCAAAGCTGTTTCCATATTTTCAAGCATTGATTATCAGCAACACCCCACTCCAGGTACAAATTTTTTTATTTTAGTCTGTTTTCTCTCGTTTATAAGGGAATACCTGAAACTGGGTAATTTATAAAGAAAAGCGATTTATTTCTTATAGTTATGGAGACTGAGAAGTCCAAGGCCAAAGGATTGTATGTAGTAAGAACTTTTTTTCTCATGAGGACTGTCTACAGAGTCCAAACACAATGTAGAGTATCACATGCAAAGGGGCTTAGTGTGCTAACATGCTAGTTCAGATCTCTCCTCTTTATAAAGCCATCAGTTACCCTCCCATGATAACCCATTAATCTATTAATCTGTGAGTGGATTAGTCCATGATTGAAGGCCAAGCCCTCATGATCCAGTCACCTCATAAAGTTCCCACCTCTCAATATTGCCCACACTGGTGATTAAATTTCAGCATGAGTCTTGGAGGGGACAGATATTCAAATTGTAGCAGTGGTAAACCACTGTGAATCTAACCAAATAGTAGACCCATCTGCAGCTGCTTTTTTAGTGTTCCTGTATCTTTGCTGGAACAGATCAATGAAGGCTTATGCTCTTGTGCAGCTATTGATATGACAGATGCCTTTTTCAATATCCATCAAAAAAGAGAATAAAAAGCAGTTTGCATTTGCCACAAATATACATTCATAGTCTCATCACACAGCTATGATAGCTCTCATTTCCTCTGACACAATATAGTCCAAAGGGACTTTGTCTTGAAGTTTTATAAAACATTATAGCGGTCCACTATATTGATGATATCATAATAATCAGAAATGATAAGCAGATAGTACTTTGGATACCCTAGTAAAATAAAAACGTACCACTGGGTGGAATATAAATCTTATAAAGACTAAGGGATCTGCCATGTTGGTAATCATTATAGAGACTCGGTGATCTTAATTGTGCTACTCAATGTGTGTGTGATCCATGGACTGGAAGCATTGGCAACACTTTGGAGATCATTAGGAATGAAAATTCTCAGGCTTCCTTCCAGTTCTATTGAACCAAAGTCTTTGGAGGAGATGCTGAGGAATCTGAATTTGGCAAGCTCCTCAGATGATTCCTTTGCCTGCTAAGGTTTGTGAAGCACGACTCTAGGATCACGCTGGAATAGTCCCCTCCAAAGGAAATAGTTATTGCACCTATCACTTCCTACCACCGAGCAGCACAGCATTTGATGGCACAGTTTTTTTATGCTGGAGACAACATACACTATACTTAGGAGCACTGCACAGACTCATTCATCAGGTGACTCAGAGGGTTACCTGTTTTAATTGGGGCCAAGAGAAAGAAAGGTTCAGACTGTGTTACATTCAGCCTTGCCACATGGGCACTATCATGGAGCAGATCTTATGATGTTGAAAGTATCCATGGTAGATAAGGTGCCATGTGGAATACCTGACAAGCTATGATAGGAGACTTGCAGTGCAGAGCCTGAGGGTTCTGGAGTAAGGTCATGATATCTACAGCAGAGAACTATTTACATTTCAAAACAACAAAACATTCCTGACTTGCTTTGGGGACCAAGCAGAGACAGAACACCTGTTCATGTGACATTAAATGACTATTAAACTGTAGCTGTAGCTGCTCATTATAACCTGGGTATTGTCAGACCTATCTGGCATAAATTCATTATTGTATTAGTTTTTTTACTGTGCCGTAACAAATTACCACAAATTTCATGGATTAAAGCAACACCAATTTAGTATCTTACAGTTAAACAGGTTAAAAGTCTGATGTGGGTTTCATTGCTCTAAAACCAAGAGTTAGGAAGGTTGCATTTCTTCTGGAGGCCCTAGGGAAGACTTTTTTCCCCTAATCTTTTGCAGTTTCTAGAAGCATTTCTATTCTCTAGCTCATGGACACTGTCCTCTGTCTTCAAAGTCAATAGTGTTGCATCTCTGACCATTCTTCCTTAATCACAGCTCCCTCTGACCTCCTCTTCTGTCTCCCTCTTCCACTTTTAGAAACCTTTATGATTATGTGGGGCCCACCCAGATAATCCAGGATAATCTCTTTACTTTACAGTCAGCTGATCAGCAACAATAACTCCCTGTGCAATTTTTCTTCCCCTTTCCCATGGATCCTAACACATCCACAGGTTCTGGAGATTAGGATGTACACATCTTTGGGGGCCCATTATTCTGTTTACCACAAGTGAACATGAGAGTGATTTGTGATGGAAATGGAATATTTGGAATGGTTCTCAAGAAGGTCCAGGAAGTATAAATTACATAAGCAGGTAGCCCAGATTCCCAAGTCACCACCTCTTTTGTGTTACTGTATGTCTTAGTTCATTTGGTTTGCTATAACAGAATACCATAGACTGGGTAGTTTACAAACAATAAACGTTTATTTCTCACAGGTCTGGTGGCTGGAAAGTCCAGGATCAAGGTGCCAGCAGATGTGGTATCTGGTGAAGGTCCACTTCCTGCTTTATAGACAGCACCTTCTTGCTGTTTCTTCACATGGGAGAGGAAGCAAGAAAGGTCTCTAGGACCTCTTTTGTAAGGGCACTAATCCTATTTATGAGGGCTCTGCCATCATGACCTAATCACCTCCCAAAGACCCCACTTCCAAATACCATTACAATCAGGATTATGTTTCAACATATGAATCTGAGGGAGGGTGGAGCATAAACATTCAATCTGTAGCAATATATTTCCATCAGCTCACAAGTGCAGCTTCACGGTGAGGTCCCTATAACCATCTATCAGAAGAGGAAACAAACCCAGGCTTGGTTCATCAAGGGACTGGCTGAACATGTTGGCATAGGCAGAAGAGAGAATGCTGCCACACTATAACCCAACAGAGGGGTGGCTCCAGAATAATGTGATGAGGAAAAACCTCTCGGGTAGAGCTGAGAGCATTGTACCAAGCCATCAACTTTATGTGGAAGGAGAAGTGACTGATCTGAGATATACAGATTCCTTGGTGGTAGAAAACGCCTTGGCTGATTGTCAGGGGCTACAGGGGGTTGGGAGTTAGGGCAAGACTTGAAAAATATATACAAGGAGTAAGGGAGAGGGAAGGGGCATATGGATGGTCACATGGGAGTGGACACAAAGCATGTTAGTCCTTATGTCTCCTGTCACTGACAACTAGAAAGCACCTGCCACCAACAAGGCACTGAAACACCAGGTGAATAGGATGACGTGTGGATTTCAGCCAGCCTTGATCCTCCGTCACCCAGTGCCTACAAAATAAGCCCATCAGACATAAAGAAGGGTACTCATGGACCCCACAGCATGGACTTCTGGTCACCGAGGCTGAACTAGCTACCACTGCTGCTGAGTATTCTGGCCTGAGAGCAGCAGAGCTCAGCGCTGAGCCTGGGGTTTCAGACCAACTAGTGGTAGATGTCAAGTTGATTAATCAGACCATTCTTTCCTGAAGAGGGCAATGATTCATTTTTATTAGGATTGCTACATATTGTGGGTATGGATTTACCTTTCTGTCCACAATGCTTCTGCAAGCACCACTATCCACTGGCTCCTAGAATGTCTGATTTTCCAACATGGTATTCTGAATAACAAAACCTAGGGCCAAGGAACCCACCTTTGAGCAAAGGAGTTGTGACAATGGGCTCTACTGGTTTTGTCATATACTGATTCATTCACAAGTGACTGATCTAGTAGAATATTGGGATGACCTCTTAAAGTTAAGATAAGGCACCAGTTTATGAATAATACACCCAAAATGCTTCAAGAGGTAATATACACTTGGGTCCAGAATTCAAGAGGTGAAAGAAGGATTAGATTTCTCAACACTACTGCAGGAACCAAGCTAGATGAATTGTACTTCCTGTCCGCATAATTTTAGGCTCTTCTAGGCTACGGATACTGGCTGCTAGTGTGGAGGGGATAGTTACACCGGGAGACACAGTAAGTGTTCCACTGAACTTAGAGCTGTGGTGATATCTGTCTCTTTGGGGCTCTTCAAGTCAGATTATCAAGCAATCAAAGGGTTTCCTGTATTGGCAGGGATAATTGATCACAATTATTAGGAGGAGCTAGAGAGCAGGAGGAATTTTTGGGGACCCGAATGATTCACTGGGGTACCTCTGGGTGCTTTTATGCCTGGTGAGGGTCATGAACTGGGCAATTGTAACAACCAAGAAAGCTTTTCAAGGGTCCAGTAAATCGGGATCTCAGAGCCGTCAGGAATGAGGTGCTGGCTGAGGCTGAAGATGCTACCTCTTATCCAGAATAAAAAAAAAAGAGGAAGGAGATGCTGGATCAGGACCAATCACAGCAGCAGAGGATATAGTCTGTTCCACCAATCCTTTCATTGTAAGTCCTTTTTAAAAATTGTGATGATAACTTCCCTGATGAAGCAGTGCCAAGGCAGATTGAATATGGGATCTGAGTGGTGTCAGGAGTGAACTCTAGCAGAGGCTCTGCTTTCTCCTCAGGTCCTCTTGGCACTGACCTTTCCAACAGTGTCCTATAGCAAGCACTGGTAACTCTCCACCTATGAGCTCTCTCTTAATCTACTTAGGCCACAGAGGTGTATGTGAGTTTCCACTTCCAGGAGCAGCCCTCAGCCAATGACAGATGAGTGCTGGATACATACCCTTGCTTTCATGTTCTTGCATGGGATAATTCTGAGGCATGATTCATACCACCTCTCAGATGTTTCTAATGGGGCTGAGTCTTGGGTGCCCACAGAGACATCCTGCTCATTAGTGTGCCCTGTATCACTTTCTCCAACTGCTGTCTCACATCCTTCCCTACCAGTGCTTCCAGGGACCACTTGCCAAATAAGCCACAGGTATTCAAGGCCTTGTTGCAAGATCTGATTCTGGGAAAATCTAGCCTAAGATTCACACCTCTTAAGCACTGCGTTGGGGGAGCCTTGATTACTAGAAGTAATATTCATCTCAAAATTACTTAATATTTAAAATATATATACATATTCATTCAACATCCGAGTAGTGCAGAATTATTTTCTCTCATAGTGTATCAGACAGAGAGTAGACTGTGCACTGTTTTATGTTTCAGCTAATAAGTGCTGAAGGGAGACACTGACTTTTCTCAGGTTGAATGTTGCTCCACTTGATCTCGCTTTCTGCCACTGTTTCATGTTACAGTAAATAGCTTTGACCCACAGTGGCTCACAAAAGACACAAAAGAAAGTATGCTGCAAAAGTGCAGGAAAAGCAGCATAGTATAGGTTTTATGCACATGTCAATGTGGCTCCAGGTTCCTTGAAGGAAATCAAGGAGGAATCAGAGTGGTATGAAATTCAGCAAGAAATTAGAGGCTGGTAGTCATGCTTTGACATTATGAAGGTATCATATACATAGGTGTGGAATATATGAACCTACAGCCAGAGCCATGTCTTGACTTTGGGGAATGTAAAGGGAAAAGAGAAGACTTTGCAACAGACTATTAGGAGCACATTTCATAAGAGCCTGTGCTATAGTAATCCCCCTAATGAGCCTCCATTCCAAGAAATAGACCCCCTGTGTTCAGTGGAATAAGTGTGTGTGTGTGTGTGTGTGTGTGTGTGTGTGTGTGTGTAAGTATCCACTCATACAGAGAGTGTTCATCCACTCACAAGCATATCTGCATGTGCTGACATGGAATGAGGTATAACATAAGTGTTCGTATGTCTATATGTTTTTTAAAAGCAAATTTTGTCTAAAAATAATCTTTTTACACAAAAAATAGTGTTCAGTGGAATATGCTCGTTCCAAGCTCTCAGTAATAAACTTAAGAGAAATACTATGTTGTGCATTCAACCTCCTTTGTAATTCTGCCACCCTTACAACAAAGTGTTGGCCCTGATCTTCAGCACAGGTTGCTTGTAGGAGATGAGGGTCTCTTTGAATGCTACCGTGGATACTTTCTGACATTCTCACCATGTCCTGGATTCATCACTGGTTGACCTGCACCTGTTATTTTATTGTATGTCAGTAAACAACATCCAGCTCTATAACCTTTAAAGGTATGGCTGTGCCTGTATCTTTCACATATTAGATGTACTGCATAAGCATGTGCACCCTCTTCTGCCCATCATTCAATCCAAGTAAGCCACAGGGGAGAATCTTAGTAAATGTGATTCCACAGTGTGATAACCCCTCCACTTAATGCCAGAAATAGACACAGGTTCCTTGTTGTCATCTGGGTGGGGAGGGATCCAATTTCAGAAACCCACCCTAAGAGTCTACTTCGTAGTATCACTTCTTTTTATGAACTGTCATGGGCTGAGTTGCCCCCAGATCTTGAGCTGAGAGTCACACTTATTTGCAAGGAGGAAACCACTGGCATATACCCAACCAGTGAGTGCCTAGGTGGAATGGGTAGGCAATAGTATGCATCTACTATAATTTCCTTAACTATCCACCATTGGTCTTTACTTTATTTCCCACTTTTCACTTTTGTAAAAAATCCTGCAAAACTTAACTGTATATGCATATCTTGGCACACTTTGTGCACATTCTTCACTGTGTTTTTTTTTTTTTTTAATTTGAGATGTAATTGCTATACAGAAAAAAAAAACCTAACAAACATGATTACATGAATTTAGGCATAGGGCTACCCCTGTGATACCATCACCACAGACATGGTAATGAACACGTCAAAAAGTTGTCCTAAGTTTTATTGCTCCCTTTTATATATATATATATATGTGTGTGTGTGTGTGTATTAGGAACAAACACAAACTCTACCTTAACAAATTTTGAATTGTACAATGTCATATTGTTAACCATAGGGACTGTGTTGTGCAGCAGATGTCTAGAACTTATTCATCTTGTATAACTGAAACTTTTTACCCATTGAACAACTCCCCATTTTCCCCTCCTCCCAGCCCCTGGCAACCACCATTCTATTTTCTGCTCCTCTAACTTTGACTATTTTAGATACCTTATATAAGTGGAATATTTTACAGAATAGATTCTTAAAAGTGGAAGGTTAGCTTGAAGGACTACACATAATTTTAGATCTGGCAGTATGGTCAAATCAACCTCCAAAATTATATATTTTTACACTTCTTGTGTATGAGGATTCTTGTATCATCACCAATGCTGGGCATAAGTTTGGCTCACAGGGTGGACATTTGGTTATAAGTCTGTGGTTCAGGAGAGAAAGCTGGGCTGGAGGCAGAGATCTAATAGCTGTCAGAATATAGATGCCAATTAAAGTCATAGAAGCACCTGAGCTCACTCAGGAAAAAAATATGTAAATTGAGAAGTCAACCGTGCAGAGAATGAAATAAAGAACTCTTAGGGACATTAAAATTTAAGGTATGGATGCAGGTGAGGAGAAAATAAAATGAGGAATGTCAGAGAGGCAGTCAAGGAGAATGCTGTGTCCAAGAAGCCAAGGGAAGAAGGTGTATTAAGAAGGAGAATGTAATGAAATGCTGGTGAGCCTGCAGCACCCAATGGATTTAGCCACAAGGAGAGCAATGGCAACCTTGGTGAAATCAGTGTTGGTGGAGTGGTAGAGAAGGAGAGGATACCACTGTGGAGTGAGTGTAAAGGAAGGGAGTAAAGGTGGTGAGGACCAAGAGCTTTCCATGATGTTTGTGAGCCAAGTGGAGGAGAAAGTCAGGAGAAATAGGGGAGGATGTTGAGTCAACAAAAGGCTTTTTTGGGAGAGATGTATGGAAAGGAGTTTCCAGAAATAGTATAATCTGCATGTCACTCTTCAAATACAAAATAAGGGCATATATCGTGTAATGTTTAAATTACAATGACTCCTGCACCACACCACCTCACTCCTGTTTCTACACAGAGATCAGGAAATCCAGCCCTTCTTCTAGAGTTCCCCCCCATCTTAGTCCTTTTGGACTCGTAGACTGGGTGACTTATAAACAACAGAAATTTATTTCTCACAGTTCTGGAGACTGGGAAGTCCAAGATGAAGATTGTGGCAGATCTCGTCTGATGAGGACCCACTTCCTAGTTCATGGATGGCCTACTCTGTGTCCACACATGATGGAAAGGGCAAAGGACATGTCTTGGCTTTTTTGATAAGGGCACTAATCCCTTTCATGAGGACACCACCTTCATGACCTAATCATCTCCCTAAGACCCCACTTTCAAATACCATTACCTTGGGGTTAGGATTTTCACATGTGAATTTTGGGTGAACACAAACGTCCAGACCATAACACCTCCCTAGGCCTTCTTATAGATAGCCAGGGATTTTTCCATGGGTCCTGTTTCCTCTACAGAAATTCTCATGCATCCCTTTGTAATCAATGCTGTTACTGAAACCATGAGTGTGGGATGCAAGTCTTCATTTATGCAAGCTGTCGGTATGGCAATAGTGTCTGTTCTGCAGAGGATTCCTCAACCCACAGAGATTCCTCATATCAGGAGAATCCTTCCTTTCCCTGTGATCTGTCCTCTGACCACTGCTCCAGGCCAAAGTTAGGCTCACAAAATCAAACTCCTCCAGACCTGATATTTCCGTACATTTATTCAACAAACAAATGTTGAGTGCCTACTATGTGCACAACTGTTTCCTTGAGTTTGTGTACAGTGTGAAGGTCACTTAGGTCAGGAGAGGTTCTAGCATCAGGCCACCTGTACAGCAGGTCTTTGAATCATGTCATTAAATTTAATTTTGTTTTGTTATAATGGAAACAATTGATTCCCAGCCAGGGCCACTGCCTGTGTGACATCTGACGTTCCTCCCATGTCTTCGTGGGTTTTCTGTGGATAATCTGGCTTCTTCCCACATCCCAGAGATGGGCACATTGGGTGAATTGGTGTGTCCTCATTGCCCCAGTGTGAGGGTGTGTAAGTGTGTGAGTGTGTGAGTGTGCCCTGTGATGGGATGGTGCCCTGTGATGGGATGGTGCCCTGTGTAGGAATCAGTTCTCCACCTTGTACCCTGAGCTGACTGGACAGGCTCTGGCCACCTGAGATCCTGAACTGGAATAACTGGGTGAGTAATCACCTTATTTGTTTTTATCAATCTTTCTTAAGTATATGTGTAGCTCACAGTTGTTTCTATGTTTAAATTTCAAGGGTTTGATCTTTATTTAGAAGTTTGGTAATGTTTGATGACCAGAAATATGCCAGAAATAGGAATTTTTGTTTGTATGAATCAGTCTATGATAAAATTGGTTTCATTATACATTGTTTCACTTCAAGCCACAGTTTCCAAGAACTTGTCAATGGTGTTAAGCGAGCACTTACTGAATCCAGGTATTGATGTTCCCAGAATGTGCAATCTGGGTCACCAGTCCTGGCTTTTAGCACACCTGATCATGCACTCAGGGGCCTTCTGCTGTCTGTGGATGCTTTCATGCCACGAGGGCAAAGTAGAGTAGTCATTTCTAACCCAGACTGTTCATATTAGTCTGTTTGTATGCTGCTAATAAAGACATGTCTGAGACCGGGTACTTTATAAAGGAAAGTGGTTTAATGGACTCACAGTTCCCCATGGCTAGGGAGGCCTCACAATCATGACAGACAGCAAAGGAGAAGCAAAGTCATGTCTTACATGATGGCAGGCAAAAGAAGTTGTGCAGGGGAGCTCCCATTTATAAAACCACCAGATCTTGTGAGACTTATTTACTACCACGGAAACAGTATTACTATTCAAGGTGAAATTTGGGTGGGGACACAGCCAAACAAATCACCGTCTGACATGTTTCCACAACTTTGAACCTCCATGAGAAGGCTTTGGGGTTGATGCTCATTGCTTCTCTCCCAGAAAAGACCTTTTGCTTCAAGAACAAAACGTACCCAACCTAAAGCCAGATCTCAGGTCCTAATTCAGTCAAAGTGCACGTGTACACTGATCCCTCATCTACCCTGTGTAGCACAGGTGGATATAAGTTTGATTTTTGTGCAACTAAACCTCATTTTGATGGTTTTAGCAAAGCAAGGACATCATCTGAGTAAGAAGTTGTCTTTCCTGCACCTGTTTGGAAGGTCCATTCCCACATTATGCCCGGTCGTTGTGATGGGTCCAGTATGTCATCAGGGAAGGTGACTGTTGACTTCCTTTTAAATGGCAGGATGTACAGGGCCCTGCCTGAGCAGCACTCATGTGTCTACTTCCCTCAGCTGATGATTGTCCTGGAGGGCCCTCCCCCTCTCTACCTCTGGAGTCCCCTTCACCTCCCTCTTTCCTCCCTCCTGGGAGCCCCTCCTCTTCCCTCCTTCCTGACGTCCCTCCCCCTCCCTCCTGGATATTTTCTGTCTGTACGCTAAGGAAGCATCTGACCCTAATATTTTCAGGGGGCTCTTCTTGCAGCTGACTCTCCACTTCCTGATTTTCTAGCATCTACTACCCTATCCAGCCAATCTTTACCTTCATCATCACCAGAGTCGCTGTAGGCCTGATTTTAAACTTTAGGGAAACAATTTTTTTTCTTCATCCTAACAGCAAATAATAAGTATGTGGTATGTCTTTTCCTAAAACGTTACCAATTTCCCCCAAAGAAGTTACATTCTGCAATTGAGTGATGTGTCTTCTAATCACAGGAGTCCTTTGAAGTGGCCAAGGAGTAAACTTCTAGTGGCACAGTCACTGAATAGCCTATCCTGACCCCTCCACCACTACTTTCCCTCTTCCAGGAAGCCTTCCTCAGTGTCCTTCTCTTCTGGGCTTTCAGGATCCCTTGTGCATACCTGTATGAGTAGATTAATCAAATTGTATTATTAGTATTTATGACCTTTTCTGTCCTTACTTTCAATTTTTTTTGAGAATAGAAGCTTTCCTATAAGAATACTTTATAGCCTTGAGGCCTAGAATTTGCCTGCATAGATAAATGGATGTGACGAATGAATGGATGGATGGAGTAGGAATTTTGCAGAGAAATGAGATGCCTCAGTGCCCTGTGAGTACTTCCACCTGCCCATGTCCACAGACTACCTCAGATGTGGAGCTAAGCCAGGGTAATACACATGCCATCATATTTTTAAACATCTTTATCACACACATATTACTTTGTAATTCCAAATCGTGCAAAGGATATACAACGAATAGTGTACCTCTCTTCTGTCCCTGTCTCCAAGTTCCCTCATTTTCCTCCTGAGGTGGAACCACCATTAACTCCTTTCTATAAATCATCTCTGAGCTGATCTATGCATGTAGCAGCACGTGTTAATTCCATAATCCTCTGCTCCCCTGCAGGATCCTGCCTCAGATCCTTGTGATTCTTAGCACAGCCGTTGGCTAACTGAAGTGTCCCAAGGGTGAGGAGGAACGGGGTAGTGCATGTCAGGAAACTGAGGGTCTGGAATAGCCCTATGCTAGAAAATAGAAGGCAAAATCACCTGCATCCTAGATCAGGCAAAAACAAAGTCTGCATAAACTGCTCTGTAACATGGAGCTTGATGTGGACATTCTAAACTTCCTACCTGCACTCCACCTGCACTACTCACTCCTTTTAGATTACCAACCTTTGCTTTTCCTAGTGGTGACTATAATCATATAGATCCAGCTTTGAGGTGAACCAGTCAGACTCTGTGGCTCTTCCCTTTACAACAAAAGCCCTGTGTTCACCCTAAGACCTCCCCTGGGCAGTCCCAAGGAGACCCGCACCCACCCCAATCTCCCCCACCAATTCTGTCACCAGACAGACGCCTTGATTTGTCTGAGCTCCAGTACGATTTGCAAAAAGCTGTGATTTTGTAGGAGTTGAGGCTGTGAAGCAGCCATTGTTTACTGGATTAGAGCCTTGGCATTCCTAATCACACCCAGCCTTGGGCTTCAGGAGCATGAAGAAACCCTATTTACTAGCATTCAGTGGGCCTCTGGGTGTTATTTCAGATGCAGAATAATTAGCAATATGCCCAAGAAGCAACAAAGCCTTGAATGGTATTTAGTGACAATTATTCAGCCAAACCATTGCTTACTATTATAGGGGCTTATTAGCACCAAATTGTTTCGATAGGAAGTGGCATCAGCAATAAAAATAATGGCTGCAGCTTGCTGTGCAATCCCAGAGTCAGCAGAAAGGGGCTGGAATGTGTGCATGTCTCTTTTACATCCCCCAGGAATTCGGGAGACCTACTGAGATGTGTTGGCAGTGACAGGAACTGACTCAGGTGGCTCTGGGTAGAGAGCAGGCAGGCTGCTTATTGCCAAATCACTTGCTCCTTCCTCTTAGGGTTTATTTATGCATGGAGTAGAGGGTGTGGGGAGCAGGCTGCTCTGCGCACCTTTCCTCAGCTCCCCTCTGGGGCCAGCTGTAGGACACCAAGGGACACACTGGTATCCTCTGCTCTATCTGTCTTTATATCTACACCTCTGAAAATTAGAACTCGAGAACTGGAAGGGGCTTTAGAGCAAAGGGCTGCATTTTACAGACCAAAATAATCAGTGCTCAGAGATACTATTTAACTTATATAAGGTCACACATCAGGGCTGAGACAAGTATCTGGATGGACTAGGTATATCCTTCTTCTATACCTTTCACACATCCTGGATTGCATTTTATAATGTCTTTTACTAAGATAGACAATGCATAGTCAAGTCCACAAGTCAGCACTTCAGGCTGAAAATGACAAATGATTTGAATGCTTGTGATGGAATTTTGGTGAACACAGAACGAGTAACTTGTAGTTTACACATTACTCAATGAACTGGGCTCAGATCCAATTACTTCCATCTTCTCCAATCTGCATTTAATCTTCCATGTTTTAGCTGTTAGGTGAATTTTAATTTTCATGCCTAATCCAAGATTTGTGTTTCTTTCAGGGCATGGGAATTACTGGGGAAACCAGGCTCCTCTCTTACCTTTGTAACTTACAAGACTCATCTTGGGAGTAATGACAAAGGACTAGAGTTTACAATAAAAGATTTGAGATTACATAAATAAAAACGTTTAATAAGAAGATCAAAAGTAATAGGTATCAGTATAACTCTTAATATTTTTGTTCTAAAGAATCAATGCAAAGATAAAAAGGGAAGTCATGACACTGAATATTTTGGTATTTTGGTAATAAGTGCTATGCGAGTCAATGTTTTAGTCTGCTTGGGTTGCTATAACCAAGTACCATAGACTGTGTGGCTTAAACAACAGAAGTTTACTTCTCACAGTTCTGGAAGCTGAATGTTCGACATCAGAGTGACAGCATGGTTGGGGTTCTGGTGAGGGCTCTCTTTCAGGTTTACAGATGGCTACCTTCTTTTTATTTTATTTTTTTCTTTTTTTGATGGAGTCTTGCACTGTTGCCAGGCTGGAGTGCAGTGGCACAATCTTGGCTCAGCTCACTGCAACCTCCACCTCCCAGGTTCAGGCGATTCTCCTGCCTCAGCCTCCCAAGTAGCTGGGATTACAGGCGTGTGCCACCATGCCTGGCTAATTCTTGTATTTTTAGTAGAGACAGGGTTTTGCCATGTCAGCCAGGATGGTCTTGATCTCTTGACCTTGAGATCTACCCACCTCAGTCTCCCAAAGTCCTGGGATTACAGGCGTGAGCCACCACACCTGGCCGATGGCCACCTTCTTGCTGTGTCCTCACATGGTCTTTCCTTGGTTCATGCATCAGGAGGGACTCCTGCTCTCATGGCCTCATCTTCAAATGTCATCACTTTGGTGGTTAGGGCTTCAACATATGTATGTTGGAGAGAGATAGCATTTAGTCCATAGCAGTCAGCATTACTAAATAAAATAACACTTTAAAAGGCTAAATGTAAGCTTTTGTTAAATTTTTAAAAATTTGGTATAGGAAATGATAGGCCACTTCAACCTTTCTAGGTTGGTTTATATCCGAAACAAATAACTCCCTCCCCTCATGGGGCCTTTGCTGGAATCATCTTTTGTGGGGAAGATCGGGCCCCCAAAAGTTAGTTACCCAGTGTTGATGATTTGGAAAGAAGAGCTTTATTTCTGATAAAGTGTTGCTGCCTGCAGGGTGGCTGGGTGTGGTGGCTTATGCCTATAATCCCAGCACTTTGGGAGGCCAAGGTTGGCGGATCACTTGAGGTCAGACGTTTGAGACCAGCCTGGCCAACACGGTGAAACCCCGCCTCTACTAAAAATACAAAAATTAACTGGGTATGGTGGTGCACGCCTGTAGTCGCAGCTACTAAAAACATAAAAAATTATCTGGGCGTGGTGGTGGGCACCTGTAATTCCACCCACTTGGGAGCCTGAGGCAGGAGAATCACTTGAACCCGAGAGGTGGAAGTTGCTGTGAGCCGATCACACCACTGCGCTCCACCCTGGGTGAAGAGTAAGACTACGTCTCAAAAAAAAAAAAGACTGTATTTCAAAATCTGATAAAAATAACACAAGGAAAGACCAAGCTTACTTATGATGATCAACGGAGAAAATCTTCACCAAAATATTATAAAAAACAAATAGCGAAATATCGAATAAATGGCATACCATTACCAAGTCACTTTCAAATGACTTTTAGCATCTATTAGGTTCAGATAGTGTTTCTAATCAAGTAGGTTTTTTCCCCAAGTGAGTGTAAAGATGTTGTTATGGGCTGAACTTTGTCTCCAAAATGGTGTTCTTGTACCTATAGAGTCTATGGAAATAGAGTCTATGCGATATTAAGTTAAGATGAGGTCATTAGAGTGGACCCTGATCTAATATGACTGGTGTCCTTATGAAAAGGGAAATTTGGACACAGATACAGACATGCACACAGGGAGAATATCACATGATGATAAAGATGGAGATCAACAAGCCAAGAAATACCAAAGACTTCCAGCAAGCCACCAGAAGTTAGGCTGCAGGCATGAAATAGATTCTCCCTCACTGCCCTCAGGACAGTGCTAGCATCTTGGTCTTAGATTTTTAGGCTTTACAACTGTGAGACAGCAAATTTTTGTTGTGTAAGGCATTCAGTTTATAGTACTTTGTTATGATAGTCCCAGGAAACTAATACAGGTGGTTAAGAGAGAAGCATTACATGATCCTAATAGATGCTAAAAGTCATTTGAAAACAGTAGATCTTACTTCTTAATAAAGCAAGAAAAACAAACCCTTATGAAAACTGCATAATAAATTATATAGCACAAATTAAAAGTTAGCACTTTGCTTGCTGGGGAAATACTAGAATTTAGGAGCAAAAGACAAAACTCCTAGTGCAAATACTATTTAGTACTCTTCTGTACTTCCTTTAGTACTGACCAATGCAATTAGATAGGAGAATTAAATCAGAGGAAGCAAAGTTTTCCTATTTGCAGTTATAATTGTATATTATGTAAAAGCAAAAGAGCCAACTGACAAACTGTAATTATATAAAATTGGAACAGTTCAGTATGCTAGCTGGTTAATTTATAAGAAATAGAGGACTCTTCTCTAAAGAACTGGAATATGATGCCTGGGAGTAGTGAGGGCAGGTAGAGCAGGTGGCAGTGTATGGAGGGAATGAATGGGGTTGATTTTGGCAATTTTGGCAATTGGGCTCACCCAAGATGTTCCTACCACCAGCCTCTCCCATTACATAATCTTAGTCAGCCTTCCTATCCATGGCATAGACCCAGTAGAAAAATCAACCAAGAAAATAACAGCATTAGATAAGTTCAAAAAATCAACTGGATCCCTCATCTAGCAAACATATGATAGAAAATTGACATTAAAGGGAAAACCTAAGATGAACAAATAGAATAATAGGAGTCAAAAATTAGAGAACTTAAAAACAACAATGAAGAGGAAGAGGAAGAGGAAGAAGAAGAAGAAGAAGAAGAAGAAGAAGAAGAAGAAGAAGAAGAAAGAAGAAGAAGAAGGGGAGGGGGAGGAGGAGGAGGAGGGAACTCTAATTAGTAACTGCATAGTAGTTTGGGAAGATAATTGTAACCATAAAACAGCAAGAAGATGTTATATATTAAACGGTGCAAGTAAAAAAATAAGAAAGCTCTTTGAAAGTAAGCATGTGATGGCTAAAATTAAAAATTCGATAAAGAGATGAAAGAAATTATTGAGGATATCTCATAGATCACAGAATAAGAAACCAAAGATGCAGAAATGCAAGTAAAAGGATAAGGAGCATGGGAAATCAACTTAAAAGTCACAACTCCGAAGTAGAATCCCAGAAAGAGGTTATAAAGAAAATGGAGGGGAGCAAAAAGACAGTAACAAAGAGGAAAAAACGTTCCATGGCTGAAAAGAGATGTGCTTAAAGATTCTAAAGGGCCTTCCCAATGCAGACTGGGATTTAAGAAAAAAAAGTTCCATACTGAGACAACTCATGTAAAGTTCCAGAAATATCCACACCAACGCACATCATATGAAATTCCAGAAAATCAAGGGGAAAGAGATAATCCTCAAAGACCAAAACAACACAAAAAAAAAAAGGAAATAGGAATTATACACAAACAGGCTAAAATTAGCCAGGCAACAAACTTCTCATAGCAACACTAAATGCTGGAAGGCAAAGTTTTGGGAAAAATGATTTTGAACCTAAATTCTATGATCAATTATATTATCAACAAACCGAGATGGGGAGGGAAAAGACTTTACGATTTGCAAGAACTTAAAATTTGCCTCCCATGATCCCTGTCTAGGGAAGCTGAGTATAGTTGGCCTTCAAGATTCATGGGCATTGGTTTTGGGGCCCCCCTCCAAGGCCAAAATTTGAGGGTGCACAAGTCCCTGATATAAAATGTCCCAGCATTTGCATATAACCTATGCACATCCTCCCATATACTTTAAATCATCTCTAGATTACTTCGAATACCTAATACAATTCAATGATAGGTAAACAGTTGTTGTACTAGATTATTTAGGGAATAATGACAAGAAAAAAGTCTGTACATGTTCCGTACAGATGCAATGTCTTTTCCCCTATATTTTGGATCCATCGTTGGTTGCATCTTCAGATGTAGAACCCTTGGATATGCAGAGTCACTATGTACTCCAGGAAAACATGAGTGGATGTCAGGAAAGAGGGTCTTTGAACTGATTGATTCAGGTTCATTAAGATCATCTAAGATGATCTCTCTTACTTAAAGCCAACTGACTGGGGGCTTTAATCACATCTACAAAATACCTTCACAGCAACACCTAGATTGGTGTTTGACTGAATAGCTGGGAATTCTAGGTGAGCCAAGGTGATACATAAAACTGACCATTACAGTTTGTAAATAGGGAATTATAATCCTAGACCATTTTTTTGGCTGTACAATGTAAATGACTTGTGCAATCATAATGTTACACATGTGTTTGGCTGTTTCTTCAGCTTTCAAAATCAGCTTTTACACAAAAGGCTGTTCATATATTTTTCATGGTATAATGTAAATGTCATCAACATTGTTAACGTAATGATACGGATACAGATACAAGAGAACATCAGGATGCTTGGAGAAGGTTGGTTATTGTAGGAATAGCTAAGGGAAAAAACTGCAGATAACCTAAACATTCAATAGTTGGGAAATGGTTAAATAAATTTTGGAACATCCATATAATGGAATACCATGCTATGCATAGGTTAAGAATATGACGTAGCTCTGTATTCTGATAGGGTAATTTCAAATTATATTATTAAGTGAAAGAGCACAGTACAGATCAGCTTGTTGAGTGTGCAAATATATGTGTGAATATATATATTTATAATATATATAAGAATACACATGCATACACATATATATGCATGCATGTGTGTGTGTGTGTGTGTATACATGTGTGTATGTATATAAATTCTTAAGAAAGATGCCAAGGAAAGGAAACTTTAACTTTTAGTTTGATAGTTTTGTAGAAAGAAACCAGAGGTAGAAGAAGAAAAAGAAACTTTTATTTTTCGTTTTGGTACCATTTGGATTTTTTTTAACAATGTTCATATAATACGTTTAATATTATTTTAAGGCTAACAGTGTTATCTGGCTGAAGAGATGATGAGCCAGTTAAATTTTCTTCGTATTTCCCAGGTTAAAAAAAAACACATAACAAATTTTATGTGAAAATGTTTTCTGAACACCTATGTATACTAGGCAGTTGGACAAACCTGGTCATGCAAACATGCATAAGACTCCTTCTGCCCTGAAGGAGCTCCAACCCACGGGAAGATACATGCATTCAAACAGAATGTTAGAAAACATTGTGATGCAATAATAGAAATAAGCACAGGGTGACATGGGAGCACCAAAGTACGGACTGTGCCAAACGCTAGTTATGCACTTCAAAAATGGGAAGCATTCTTGCCATGGGTGGTTGGATGAGAGGTAGGAGCGTGTGGTCTGGAGAGGGAGGGGTCAAGTCAGGTGACTGGATTCTGAACTTTGCTTTCTCATTTATAAAAAAAAGTGACTAAACACTTATCTCATAGGTTGCATACAGATTAAATAAAATCATGTCTATAAAAAGCCTGGCACATAGTGACATTCAAATTTGAGTGCTTTTTCCCTTCCTCTGACTCAAACCAGAAGCCTGGAAATTGCGCCAGGTAGATGTTTCCTTTTTTTAAGGTTAAAAACAACAAGATATCCCAGAGATGAGATAAATGACTTATCCAACATGACTGGCTAATTAGAGGTAGAGCTGACAGAAAAGCATGGATGACCTGACACCTTAGTTGATTTTCCTTGCACAGTACCTACATGGATAGGGACATTTAATCATGCTCCATTTTTTATTTCTTGTGACAAGGAGGAGTAAGAGGTGGTATGAAAGGCAGATGGATCACGAAACCCCAAAGCACTGGCTACATTGTGCCTCTTGATGAAATGCCAGGCTCTGGGTCTGCAAGGAACAGTCCACCACGAGGGACCAAGAACCCCAGGGATTTATCTACCTCTTCTTCCTCCCCACCCTCCTCCTCATCAACCAATCAATGATGAGCAGAGGCTTCTATTCTATTCTGAAGGAGCTACTTATGAATGTGTGTTATCAATACAACAACATATTCATAACATCAAGTATGATCCAGTTGTGTGTGTTCTAAGGAGTTAAAAGTTTATGGGGGAAGAGGGATGCATTTAAGAAACAAGGAGGAAGTCTTCAGATGTTCAGTTCGTAAGAGATGAAGGTGAAAAGTCCATTTCTCCATTCTTTATTTTTTAAATTATTACTTTTTAGTGATAGAGTTTCACTCTGTCACCCAAACCGGAGTGCAGTGGCAAGATCAGAGCTCATCGCAGCCTCAAGGGGTCCTCCAGCCTCAGCCTCCTGAGTAGCTGAAACTACAAGCATGCATCACCATGCCCAGCTAATTAATTAATTAATATCTTTTTTCCATCTCTCCATTCCATAGTACTTGTCCACACCAAGTAGGAGAGGTAAGAGCTTCAACAGTGAAAGATATCTTAATAGCTCTTAAATTCTCAAGGAATTCTAAGGGCAGGAGTTAATAAAATAATTAACACTGCACTTCTGAAGGGCAGCCACAGAGGAACTGCACCTAGGAGCCAGCAGGGTATCTGCACAAGCTAAGTTGACAAAAAGGACTCTTCAAACACTTCTTGCTAATCAGCTCAATTACAGATTATTCTGTAGAGAGGAGTTCCAAATGAATGCTAGTTAAATATTGTGCTTTGCTATTGCTCTGTGTAAAAAGCTAGGGTTAAATTTTTGCTGTGCCCATTATTAAACAAAAAGACTGTCCTTTTCATTAAAAAAGAAGCGAAGACTGTGCACTGTTTCTGCTCTCTACAATTCTCTCAGCCTGAAGAACACTTAGCACACCTGGACTGCGCTGCCCCAGACCTTCATCTGCTTGGGGATTAATCCAGAGAGCTTTGATTTAAAGAACTAAAGACAGCAGAAATATCCCCACAGTCTTCACTCATTTTTTAATATACAGGACCGTCTTTATCTTTAATAATGGGCACAACTAAAATTTAACTCTAGCTTTTTATAGAAAGCAATAAACAGGGTATCAATTATACAGGTACATTAACAAGTCAAAGAAGAGTTGAGCATTTTGCCTCTTAACTTACTTCTTCTCAGAGTCCCTTGGTCCAGGAGGTCTCTGATCCTTAGGATCCAGATTATTACTGAATCAGGCAGTGTCATGTCCTTTGTGATTCATGTTCCTTCTATTATAGACATAATTTGATAAAAACAGAAGGTTGGCTTCTGAAAGTACTTCAGGAGAATGGTGTTATATGCACAATAGGATAAAAATATTTATTATCAATAACAGTATTACTATATACTGAGCATTTACTGTGCAAGAAATTTTCATAATTGCTATGCATATATTAACTCTGTGCATCCTCTTAACAACACTTTTAAGTAAGTGCCATTAATTATTCACATCTTGCATATAAGGAAATTAAGGCTTATAAGCAGCTCCCCCATACTATCAACATAGTATATTAGCTATCTATTTTTCATAACAAATTACCCCACAACTTAGAGGCTTAAGACAGTAATAGACATTTATCATCTCATAAAATGTCTAGGTCAGAAATTCAGGAATTGTTTCACTGGAGTTTTTTTGGGTAAGGATCCCTCCTGAGATTACAGTCAAGATGTCAGTTGGGGCTGCAACATCTGAAGGCTTGACTAGGGCTGGAGGACCCATTGCCAAGAAAATTCACTCATATGACTGGCAAGTGGGTGCCAGCTTTTGTAAGGAGGCCTCAGTTTCTCCTGGGTCCACATGGGTATCTCCAGAGGATGCTGTAATGTTTTTGAAACATTTCAACTGGCTTTGTCCAGAGTGAGCAATTCGAGAGAGAGGGCAAGGTGGAAATGATAGTGTCTTCATAACCTAGCCCCAGAAATTGCACACTGGCACTTCCACCATGTTCTTCTGGGTACACAGGACTGCCATGATCCAGTGGGGGAAGCTCCAACACAAGGGTTTAACTATGAGGAGGAGAGAATCATTGGAGGACTTCTTGGGGGCTGGCCAAATTTGGGTTTGAGCTTTGGTCTACTCTCTGTAAAGCTGTACTCTTGACCACTCTATGATATTATCCCCCTCACAAAACTAATCCCTTAACTATTCAAGACATTTAGACAGTCATGAAAGAGTAAATAATGATGAAATAAGAAAAACTACAGTAGACTGAGTGCTCACTATGTTCCAGGCATTATACTAAGTTATCAGCAGCATCCTCTCATCATACCTGATGATGAGGTTCAGAGAAGGTCAACGATTTTCTCAGAGTCTCAGAAGTGAAAGCTTTCTGAATGTGAAGCCTTTGTGAGATGAATGAACAAGTATGGATGGGGGATACTTACCGGAAGGGGAAAACGAAGCCCACGGAGCATGAACCTTTGATTGAGAAAGGATGGGCTGTAGAAAGCAGAGTTGGAGTTGGAAATCAGGCTGATGCAGTCAAAAGAATATCACCACTCAAATGAGCTGAAATTGGGGGTAAAACCTAAGAAACAGATAAAGTGAAAGAACTGTCAGGGCATGAATTACACACTGCAGTTAGTCAAATATCACATTGACCTTATCATCTAGTTCTGTTCTGCTGAATGGATTTATCTTATTCAGAGAAATCTTTTTGTTTTCTTAAAGACAAGGAGATAAAAGAGAGAGAGAAGGAGAACTTGGCTTCTGAACTTCTCTGTAGACTAGATATATTCATTTGAGTAAGTAGAAAGTTCTTTAAAATCAAATGCATTTTTCACTTAGAATGAAACCCATTTCTATTTTTAAAAATTATTAACCATCGTCTAACTGATGCACACATTGCAAATCCAAGGCATGAAATAATCATAGAGTGTCAGTGGGCATTGTAGTCAGCACTGTGCTAAGTGGTAGAAGATATTTAGAGGTGTAATATAAGGCATCATTCATGTCCCAGAGAGACTGAGATTTATTTGGAGAGAAAAGACTTACATAAGGATCCCTCTGCATAATCTCTACCCAGTGATTGTTTGAGAGTGAGACAGGGAAGGAGGAGCTAATAAAGGATTCATTACTACAACTCCCGCAGGATAATTCAGCTCCCAGGGAATCTTGGAGAAACATACAGAATGAGATATGATTTGGACTTGTGTCCCTGCCAAATCTCATGTCAAATTGGAGGAGGGGCCTGGTGGGAGGTGATTGGATCATGGGGATGGATTTCCCACTTGCTATTCTCATGATAGCAAGTGAGTTCTCACAAGATCTGATTATTTAAAAGTGAGTGTGTGGCATCTCCCTCATTGTGCTCTCTCTCTCTTTCCTGCCACCATGTAAAGAAGGGCACTTGCTTCCCCTTCGCCTTCTGCCATGATTATAAATTTCCTGAGGCCTCCCAATCATGCTTCCTGTTAAGCTTGTGGAACTGTGAGTCAACTAAACCTCTTTTCTTCATAAATTATCCAATCTCAGGTAGTCCTTTTTTATAGCAGTGTAAGAACAGACTGATACAGAATGCTTCCTAGAATTCTTTTTTTCCTTCTGAAGAACAGGAAGCTGGGGGCAGTAAGCCACTGGCTGCCATACTCCACTGGTTGAGAGTTAACCCCAGGGGTAGCATCCCTGCCCCTTCTGACTGTGCCAGGCTGTGAGTTGAGTAGACTACTATGACTTTGAAGAAAGCCCTAAGGCAGAAAAATAAAGACACACTGTAGCATGCCCTTGAAATGGCGACACGGACAGTGGGTCTGGAGTTGCCTACCATAGCTGTGGTGAAATCACAGGTAGGTGAATAAGATGTGGTAGAAGGCAAAGAAGTCATCTGCTACAATCAGGAAGGTGAAAACTACCTCCTCTGGTACCCTCAAATCAATTGTCATTGGCCAGAAATGGGTCCTACGGCCACCCCTAGCTGAAAAGGAACCTAGGGAATGAAGCAGTTTTAGGGGGACAGCTTGTAAGAGACAGTTGTAAGAGCCATGCTGAACAAAATCAGAATTTTACACTCTGTAAGGAAGAATAAGAACGGGTAACAGGCAGGCAACTAACAAGTTCTGCTCAACATCATGTCTAAGAGTAGCCACTCTCTCCTCCCTAGGTAGAGCTATTCCTCCTGTCCCCCAAATATCCATAAAACATGCAGTATGGGGACAAAGTTATATTAGGAGCCACCAGGCAATCTTCCTACCATGAACTTGTCAACAATGTACTTTGGTGATTGCTATGCCCTCATGGCTCATGGAGTGTGCAGAAGACGTGGCAGCTATATAACACACCATTTAAGCAGCTGCCATCAACCCTCTTCCACAAATTTAGCTTTCTATGGCAGTCCTTGAGAAGAGCAGAGAGTAAAGTGTTGGCAGATCACTATGTTGGCAAACCATGGAGAGAGGATTGGGAAACAGCAAGCTCTTGTCACTCACATCTGAAACTCAACTGCTTAACATGTAGTAATATTCCTGGGTTGAACTGCCCCTGGAAAGTAAGATTATCTAAGAGTTGTCTTGGAAGAAGTGAAAACCAGAGGCCTGACAGCCTCTCTCCTTTTTCCCCCACTCTCTGGCTCTTTTTCAAAGAGGACTTTACATGACTGTTGCAACTTGATTTACTCCTTTCCAAAACCTTGAACACAGGAAAAGGGCATAAGATGGGAAATTCAGTCCTGTTTCATATCCCTTTCCTCCTGTTCAGCCTCTGTGGGGAAACAATTGTGTGGAGGCTGTTACCGCTGGTGGTCATGGTAACAGAATAATTGACATACGGTCTGAAAGTCATAAACTTAATGAAACTGTCATTTTTATTGCACTTCACCCTCATCACTGATTAAATCAGATCTGCATAATGCAAAGATATTAAATTTCCATGTTTCTCCTTTTCCCTCCACTGCCAATAGGAAGGCTTTGTTGTGAGGCAACCCTGCCAGTGGGCCAGGAACATCATTGCTCTAGATTTTGCTGAAAAATGTTTTTTAATAATTGGTGCTGGCTGGCCCACAACGCAAAGCAAACTTCTGAGAAACGGTTGGATTCTGGCTCCGTGGAGATACAGCTGCTTGTTTCTGGCAGATGGAGGTTTTATGGAGCTCTATGGGAGTAACGAAGAAGAAAAGGGATGTCAAAGGGGCTAGCACACCAGAGGGACACATTAATTAAAGAAGTAATTGTGGAGGAATTTTACTCCTTAGTCCGCACCCTTGACCTACTGAATTGAAATGGGTGGAAGACAGATGAAACGCATCTGGACCAGGCCTGTTTAAGATCTGGGGATAGAGACATGAATGGAACAGAGCACCTGAGTGCAAGGTACTCGCAGTCTAAATTAGATGCTTACCTGGGTCACTTGTCCCCAGTAGCCTGCTTCCAATAAGAACCAACAGGAATGGGGACTGGGGATGGAATCTGTGCTGGCCAAACAGTATATCACACTGTGTGACCATGTTTCAGGCCTAGTTCTAGGTTCTCCAGGGGCTTAAAGATTGATGATATTGATGCTTATAACATAGGAATTTTCATTATAACAGAAAGGTAATGTGATGAGAGGTACAAAGTGCTGTAAAAACTTTCAGGAAGGAGCACTTACCTCTAGCGGGGATCTCCAAGAAGGTACTAAGAAGACATTGCCCTTAGCTCATGCTTACGTATGTCGGAGACCCTGCGAAGTCATTTTACTTCATGTAAATGGAAGGAGACTTCATCTCTTGTTGTATTAGGCTGTTCTCACATGACTACAGGGAAATACTGGGGACTGGGTAATTTATAAAGAAAAGAGGTTTAATTGGTTCACAGTTCTGCAGGCTGTACAGGAAGCCTCATGATGCTGGCATCTGCTTGGCCTGTGGGGAGGCCTCAGGAAACTTACAGTCATGGCGGAAGGTGAAGTGGGAGTAGCACCTCACGTGGCCATAGTGGCATCAAGGGAGAGAGAAAAGAGGTGCCACACACTATTAAATTACCAGATTTCATGAGAACACACTCACTGTTATGCAGACAGTACCAAGAGGATGGTACTAATTCATTCATGAAAACTTTGCCCCCATGATCCAATCACCTATCACCAGGCCCCACCTCCAACATTGGAGATTTGGGCAGAGACACACATCCAAACTATGTCATTTGTATTTTAGTTTAACTTCATCTTAGAAGAAAATGGTAGAAGAAACAAAGGTAGAATGAGGCAGTGGTTCTCAACTGGGGACAATTTTTGTCCCCTCCTTACCACCTGGAGGATGTTTGATAATGTCTGGAGAAATTTTGATTGTCACAACTAGGGGCTGGTGCTACTGGCATTTAGTGAGTAAGGGCCAGGGGTGCTGTTAAACGTCCTACAATGCACAACATAGTCCCCCATAACAGAGAATTATCTGGCAACACTGATGAGGTTGAGAAATCCTAACACAAAGGGAAATACAGTTCCACTAACATGCTACTGATACCCCCAGAGACCAGGAGAGAGGCAGGTCATAGCAGGTTCTTAAGCTAAGTTCTACTCCTGCAGGGCAGGTAAGGGATGATCCAGGCTGTTTCAGGTGAAACGGACCGACACTCTGGGGCCAAGACATGTCATCTGTGAGGCTGGAGCAGGAGGGAGCCTGAACATTTCAGGCTGAGATGGAGGGCTAGAAAGGAATCACATCCTGGTTTTACTTTTGGTATGTTAATTTTACTTCCTTGCCTTGCCTATGACCATATACCAGGATCCCCCCACCACACGCACACAACCCTCTCTATATTCACCGCTTCTCTCTCATCCTTATTTTTCTTTCTTGGATTATTCTTTTCTATCCTCTACTTTCCTTCACTTCAAGCATCAAGTGGATAGGGATGCTGTATTCAAGGTCAGGGTTAAAGAGGTGAGAGGGAGTAAGGAGTTCAATTTCGGGGCCTATTCTTCCCATTTTAAGACATTCCAGGAAAGGAACAGCTACTTTTTCACTTTCTCAAGTTGAAATAAAGTGGCCAAAATCAAAACAGAACCAAACCAAAAACTGCTTGAAATCCTTGGGCTTGGATCTTTGATTTGAAGTTTCAACAAATTTGTAAAGTAGTTACCACCATTTAATGGATGAAAAAACCATGGCTCAAAGACAGTCAAGAACTCTTCCAAGGCAACACAGTTAGGAAATCATTTTCTCGGTAGTCCGTTATAGAAATTATCCAAAGGTGGTGTCTGTATATTAGCCTCTAGGTTGCTTATTTCAAAAGCTGGGGCTAAACTTAAATTTTCATGCACCCAGTTGTTTTAAAAATAGCCCAAACAAGCAGATTTGTAGCCATTTCAAGCCTGCCTCCTTTCCATATTCCAGGAAACCTCAGGCCACACATGTCGGTCATAAAGTCTCCAAGTTGCTATGACCCCGGCCATAGGACCTCTCCGACCCAGATTCTCCTACCTTGCTGCTAAGCAACATCACCTAAGCTAAGGCCCGTTTCTAATTCCTCCAGCCCCAGTAGTTCCCTTGTCTGCCTCTCCTTCTGGATGGTGCCCTCTGCGTCCATTCGTGAGCTTGCAGACAGTCTCATGCCATAAGGGATGTCCCAGCCTTGTCCATGTACTGCCCAATACAGCTTATTGTATGTTATTACCTTTCATGGTCACACCTGTCTCCTTGCTCTGCCTCCAAATCCCTCAAACCCCCTACACAATTCCAAGTCATATTTTCAGCCCAGTGATTTTTTTCCCGTTACCCCATTGCTTCCACCTTAGTTTCAAACTTTTTCAACAAGTAGGTTTATACAAAGAAATATGGTATCGAAGTAACGTTTCTAGAGAAGGGCCAGGAATTGATCTGAAACCTAATATATTTAGCTCCGTTCCTCAAACCCGGTAAAAGCTTGCCTCATCTAGAGACAGAAGAAAGTACTTATAGATACTGTATTATGATGATGATTAATTATTGCTACAATTTCCACATGTCCTCTGAAAGGGATTGGACCAGGAATAGCGCCCTAGAGACTTGATAGTGCTGGTCGCGTTATTAAAACCTTCTATTCACTGAGCATTCACTCCATGCCAGGCTCTTACCAAGATCTTAAACAGAATCACTCAGTGGTAACGGCACATCTTCCAGTCCTTAGGCCATGGTGTTATTCCTGTAGCAGACAGGGATTCCCTGTCCTCCATGGTTTCCACATGCATCCTGTCCGTTTACCACCTTGCTTAAATTTCCCAAGAAACAGAATGCAAGGGTCTTACCACCTGAAAACATAATGCCACTGCTGACTTGAGTTTCTGTCCTGGTTCATGAGCTGCTCCTGTCTTTTATGGGACCAACGCGGTAACTAGCTCTGGCTTAAAGGAATCACCGGGGGAAAGGAAATAATACCTTTTAACAAGCAGAAACACAGGCAATAATATCATCCCCTGGATCCCGAAGTTCCTGGGCACCTGGAGGAGACGGCCGGAGAGCTGTTATTTTGCAGCTTTCAGTTCTGTTACATCTGTTATGTCTTCCTAACAAATTGCTGGCTTCAGCAGCTCCACGCCAAAAGCTGTGGTTATAAATATTACGGGTCTCATGGTCCCCTGAGGGCCACAATTTGTGGGGCGATAAAATCCCACCTCCCAAGGCAGAGACCCATTGAAAGGAACTGAAACGAAATGTCCTTCTTTCTGATCATGGGTGAGCCATATTGAAGCCAAATTCAGGCAGGAATGGGGAGGCGGTGCTGGGGGCTGAGGAGGAACAGAAGTCTAGGGTGTGCCTGAGGGTTGGTGGAAAGGAGAGATCTATGGGACCTCCTTTGATTGCTTTCTTCCCTAATCACCATTATTCTGCCCAGCAAATTGGAAGCCAATGAAACTTAGTGACTATGTCCTATATGACATTTCTAGAGAAATGCTAGAAAAATGATTGAATACTGTAACGGTTATTTGGCACATTGTTCGCTGGAATCTACAAGATCAGCCCTTCAAGTTGTGTTCTTGTCTTCTGCTGTGGTACCATGAGCATAGTATTTACCAAAAGATGAATAGTGGAAATGATAATAATTGTAACTAGGTGCTTGCTAAATGCCAGATCTTTTTGTAAGGGTCTTACACATATTATTATTAACTTTTTAAATCCTCACAACAATCCTATTAAGTAAGACTTGTTATTATTCCCATTTTATATTTTAGATATAAGTAAATTGAAGAACAGAGATTAAGCAATCTGCCTACAGGTCTTGAAGCAGGTAGAAGGAAATCAGGCCATTGGCTTTAGAGTTCATGCTTTTTCTCATGCAACCTCAATTTGTGCCCTCATGGGATATTGCTCTGGCCTTTCACAGACAAGAATGACTAATACAAGTGAATATATATCTATAGAATGGGATCTCAACTATTGCCTATATTCTCAAAATAATGTAATAAAAATAATATGTGAAGTGTTAACCAACCATAACTTTAAAAAATATTAAGAAAAAGTGAACGCAGGAGAATACTTTTAAAAAAATTTAAGAGAATAGGTCTCCAAATGTTGCCCAGGCTGGCCTGGAACTCCTGGTCTCAAGTGACCCCCCTACCTCAGCCTCCCAAGTAGCTGGAACTACAGGCACATGCCACCACACCCAGATTCAGGAAAAGTGAAGATATTGATTTAAGACCTTGCTGACTTTTTTTTTTTTTTTTTGAGACGGAGTCTCCCTCTGTCACCTAGGCTGGAGTTCAGTAGCGTAATCCTGGCTTACCGCAACCTCCGCTTCCCGGGTTCAAGCAATTCTCCTGCCTCAGTCTCTGACTAGTTTTTAAGTGTAACGTTTCTTTGCTAATCAAATCTTGGTTTTCCCTACCATGGTTTACAGCTAATTGGTTTGAGCCCCCTCTAGAAGACAGGACACTTGGGAACGTTTGCAGCTTTCTTGCTTCGTGGTGGCATTTCATGGATTACAAGAAACTTTGGGATCAGTCCCCACAGCTTCTCAGTTAAAATCATTTTGGGCGCTAGTTAAAAATACTGACTCCAGGCTGGGCGCAGTGGCTCATGCCCGTAATCGTAGCAGTTTGGGAGGCCAAGGTGGGCAGATCATGAGGTCAGAAGATCAAGACGACCCTGGCTAACACGGTAAAACTCTGTCTCTACTAAAATTACAAAAAATTAGCTGGGCGTGATGGCACGTTCCTATAGTCCCAGCTACTTGGGAGGCTGAGGCAAGAGAATCGCTTGAACCTGGGAGGCAGAGGTTGCAGTGAGCCGAGATTGCACCACTGTACTCCAACCTGGGCAACAGAGCGAGACTCCATCTCAAATAATAATAATAATGATAATAATAATAACTCCAGGTCTTACTCTAGGTCTAATGAATCAGAACCCTTAAGAAAGGGGAAGCCTCGAGGTGGCGGGCGCCTGTAGTCCCAGCCACTCGGGAGGCTGAGGCAGGAGAATGGCGTAAACCCGGGAGGCGGAGCGTGCAGTGAGCTGAGATCCGGCCACTGCACTCCAGCCTGGGCGACAGAGTGAGACTCCGTCTCAAAAAAAAAAAAAAAAAAGAAAAAGAAAAAGAAAGGGGAAGCCTAACTCATTAGCCATAGCTATACGACGAGGTGCTGGAATTGCATCTCAATTGCCCTGGAATGGGACCAAAGCCCGAGTATTGTTTAAAGCTCTTGAGTGAGAACAGTGAGAAGCCAGGGTTGATAATAATGAGCTTGACCTTTCTGCACCATTAATGGCTATACTTTGGGTAGTGGCCTTGCTTCTAGCATATGCTAGACACACTTTTTTCCATCATTAGAAAGGACTTATACAATCCGAGTACAAATTAACTAGCTGCCTTCATTCCTTGGATCAATAATCAGAAATCTATTGGATTCCTATTGGAAGTGGGACCTCCCTGGGAAGGCAGGAGATGGTTTAGTGATGGAACATACAAAAGGCCAGGTGCGGTGGCTCATGCCTGTAATCCCAGCACTTTGGGAGGCCAAGGCAGGTGCATCACCTGAGGTCAGGAGTTCAATACCAGCCTGCTCAACATGGTGAAACCCCGTCTCTACTAAAAATACAAAAAACTAGCCAGACGTGGTGGCGGGCTCCTGTAATCCCAGTTACGCAGGAGGCTGAGGCATGAGAATTGCTTGAACCTGGGAGGCGAACGTTGCAGTGAGCCGAGATGGTGCCACTGCACTCCAGCCTGGGTGACAAGAGTGAAACTCAATCTCAAAAATAAAACAAACAAACAAACAACAACAAAAAAGTGAGTCCTGAGGCCAGGTGTAAAACCTTAGTGACATGAAGGAAAATGCAGATTTTAACCTGGGAGATCAATTTCAAATTGGGTGGTGTGGAGAACATGGACAGGTTTCAGGTACCATTAACCAAAAGTCTGAGCTCAGCCTCAGAGCCAGGAACTATGTGTGTGGTTAGGGCCAATGGCCAGCCGAGATCCAGGATGCTGTGGGAGCATCTGGCTGCAGGAAGCAAAAACCCACGATGGGCAACTGGGGCGGAGGGGTAGGAAATTCAAACTCTCAGAGGAGTGAGATAACAATCAGGAACTCCAGCACAGGGAAAGAGGCAGGGTCCAGGGGGATGATACAAAAGTAAAATAGGACCAGGCGTGGTGGCTCACACCTGTAATCCCAACACTTTGGGAGGCTGAAGGGGGCGGATCACCTGAGGTCAGGAGTTTGAGACCAGCCTGGCCAATGTGGCAAAACCCTGTCCCTAGTAAAAATATAACAAAATTAGCTGGGTGTGGTGACATGCATCTGTAGTCCCAGCTACTCGGGAGGCTGAGGCAGGAGAATCGCTTGAACTCAGGAGGCAGAAGTTGCAGTGAGCCGAGATTGCGTCACTGCACTCCAGCCTGGGCGACAAAAAGAGACTCCATTTCAAAAAAAAAAAAAAAGTAGGTGAGATTTAAAGAAATAAAATGCTGATCAAGGAATTCCTCAATTTCCTATTTTTAGGTTCAAGGCTGACTCAAGAATGGATGGAGTAGAAGAAAGGAGTTTCACAACAGGTCACTGGATAGAAGAGATTTGAAAGTTTAGAGATCCCAAAAGATGCATGCTTAACAGGATATTTCATCTTCTTGTTGATTGATCTTAAGATGCCATCCCCAGCTTTCCTGCCAAAGGAGGTTCGCTGACTTTTCCTTCTTGTTTAACTTTGGGGTGCCGCTCATGGAAAGGGTCTTCCAGCTTCACACACCTATGTGTGTTCATGCACAGCACACACCTGTAGGTGCCGAGGAGCCCTACACCTTCTGGCCTGGGTCATAGCCTCAGTTCTAGCTTGATTCCAGGTGCAGCTCACTCAGGTCCATTTGACAGGTCCCTGTGTACCAGCACCATGAGGACAACATTCTAAATGCCAATGTTGTTGTTTCTCCAAGTCCCCTTCAGGTGGTTCTGTTTCCTAACAGGAGCCTCCAGCATCAGGGAATTTACACCCTGCGTGGAAGACAACACACAGCCTGTGGTTTTTACTCATGATGATGACAGAAGGAGGCACTTTTTAAATGCAATACGGCAAAGCCACTTGGGAAGAAATGATCCTCCTAAAGCATATTCAAGAGAGCCAACAAGACAGACATTGCAATTCCCTGAGCTCCCAGACACATCCAAGTTCTTCCTCTTTCCGTTTGCTTCGGGTTTGTTCCATGTGATACATCTCAGCAAGCATCTTCTGGCCTCCTCCATGTGCCGAAAGGGCCCCTCCGAGGATGGCACACACACACTCTCAGAGCCACATGAGGATTCCAGTGAGCGTTCAGGTGCTAATGAATTCTCCTTGTGCAGAACTGAGCATATGTACAGATTGCACGTGGGAGGAGACGTTCTCTCAGTGTCTGCTCTAAATGTTGTTTCTGAGTTGATCGTTCCAAGAGAGGGAAATGAATGGGGATTGCCTGAGCCACCCTTGAGTGGAGACAAATCAACCAGGATCATTGGACTCTGTAGGAGGAATTTTTCTTCTGCTCTTTTTATCCCTAAGATCCAAGGATTAGTTATTGAACCAGTCAGCTGGGCTCCTGTCCCACTCCTCCCCTGCTCTGCTCCCACTGGGCAGTTCCCACTGTGGCCTCAGCATCTGAGCTCTGGACTTAGAGGCAGGGACTATAGGAGAGAGGACTACCCTCTCCTCCTGTACTCCCTGTCCCTAAGGTGGCAGTGATTTTCCACTGTGGCTAATCACAGCTTCTCAGTTCTTCCATCCCTTGTGAAACCGATTCCCTGTATAAAACTCCCTCTGTTTTAAAACTCCTGTTTCCTCTAGCTCTTCCTCTTTCTATGCTGATAAAGTTTTAAAATAATAGATGATAGGGCTGGGTGTAGTGTCTCACTCCTGTAGTCCCAGAACTTTGGGAGGCTGAGGCTGGCAGATCCCCTGAGGTCAGGAGTTTGAGATCAGCCTGGCCAACATGGTGAAACCCCGTCTCTATTAAAAATACAAAAATTAGCTGGGTATGGTGGTGCACGCCTGTAATCCCAGCTACTTGGGAGGCTGAGGCAGGAGAATCACTTGAACCCAGGAAGTGGAGGTTGCAGTGAGCTGAGATCGTGCCACTGCACTCCAGCCTGGGTGACAAGAGTGAGACTGCATCTCAGAAAATAATACTAATGATAGATAACACGATAACACTTTTTTACAGCATTAGGAAATGCTTTACATTATTAACTCATTGAATCCTCATGACTTTTCCATGAAGTAGGTATTAGTATTGTGCCCATTTTACAGATGTGGAGACTAAGCAATAAAGTGGTCACACAGTCCATTCATGGTGGAGCTGGGATTCCAGTTGGGCCCCAAGTGCCATGCTTTGAACAACACCAACAACAAAACACAAAGAAAACATACAAACAAACATATCTCAATTCACAGAATTTCTGAAGCAAGAGTGTTTAGGGTGCTGGTTCTCAGAGCGTGGCTCCTGAACCAGCAGCATTAGCATCTCCTGGGAACTTTGAAATGCAAATCAGCCTACACACCTTACATACTGAAGCCAAACTGGCAGGGGAGAAGAGGAAATCTGTTTTTACACACCTTCTTGGTGATTCCGATACTTAGTAAAGTTTGGGAACCACTGTCATAGAGCAGGATTTCATCTTTGCATGTTGAGGTCCTGGAACAGTTTTGGGGCCACCGTGGATCTGTCCCTGGAAAGGAAGCAGTAGCCGATTCGTAATTCCCTTCACCTCCCCATCCCATCACCTCCTTTTCTACCAGGCATGGCTCCTGTAGGTGGCTATGTGCACCCTTTCATCTTATGCAGGGCACTCTGTGGTGGGCACAATAATTCGCTCCCATGCCGCCCAATGATGTCCACATCCGAATTCTCAGAACCTGTGAATATTTTGTTGTTGTTGTTGAGACAGAGTCTCACTCTATCACCCAGGCTGGAGTGCAGTGTCACGATCTTGGCTCACTGCAACCTCTGCCTCCCGGGTTCAAGCAATTCTCATGTCTCACCCTCCTGAGTAGCTGGGATTACAGGCGCACACTCCACAACACCCAGCTGATTTTGTATTTTTAGTAGAAACGGGGTTTCACCATGTTGGTCAGGCTGGTCTCAAACTCCTGACCTCATGATCTGCCCACCTAGGCCTCCCAAAGTGCTGGGATTACACTTGTGAGCCATCGTGCCTGGTTGGACCGGTGAAATTTTTTTTTTTTTTTTTGAGACAGAGTCTCGCTCTGTCGCCCACCGGAGTACAGTGTCACGATCTCGGCTCACTACAAGCTCTGCCTCCCAGATTCACGCCATTCTCCTGCCTCATTCTCCCTAGTAGCTGGGATTACAGGCACCCGCTACTAGGGAGAATTAACACACTCGGTTAATTTTTTGCATTTTTAGTAGAGATGGGATTTCCCTGTTTTAGCCAGGATGGTCTCAATCTCCCGACCTCATGATCTGCCTGCCTTGGCCTCCCAAAGTGCTGGGATTACAGGCATGAGCCACTGCGCCCAGCCCGGAACTGTGAATATTTTATGTTACATGGCAAGGAGGAATGAAGGTTGCCAATCAGCTGACCTTAAAATAAAGAGATTCTCCTGGATTTTCCAGGTGGATCTAACAAAATTGTAAGAGTCCTAAAACAAGGATGAGGGAGGGAGAAGAATCAAAATTAGAGACATAGTGAATTTTGAAGACAGAGGAAAGAGACACAAGCAGAGGAATGCAGGCAGCCTCTAGAAGTTTGAAAAAGCAGGGAAATAGGTTATCCCCCAGAGCCTCCGGAATAAACATGCCCTGCTGGTCCCTTTATTTTAGTTCAGTGAGCCCCAGTTTGGACCTAATGACCTCCAGAACTGTAAGATAATAACTTTGTTCTGAGTCAGTGAGTTTCAGAAACTTGTTACAGCAGCGATAGGAAACTAATACACACCCCATAAAAGACACTCAAGGGCATAGCTGACACTCAAAGCTGTAGTTGTAACCACCCCTTTCAACGAATTTCTCACATCCCTTTGTCTCCCAATCTTATCCTACCATTTTCGCACTTCCAAATCTGAGTTGGTTTTGCACATCTGTTTGCTTAAACTCTGTTACTACGTTCCCTGGAACTCCGGCTCTATGATCACTTCCTCCTCCTCTAACTTCAGTCTTTCTTGGAACATTCCTTATCTGATGCTGGACACCCCTTGAAGGCCCTAGTGTCTCTGAAAGCCACTCAAGCTGAGGCTGAGCTTTCTCTCGCAGCCTAAGACCTCAGGGTCACTTTCCATATCTTCCTAATTCACCACCGCCACCTCTCTCCTGCAAACCCTTTCTTATTTCAACTCATGCTACTTAGCTCTGTCAGTCTCTCTCCCTTCTCCTTGCTGCCATCTGTTATCCTGCCAGTCACTCCTCATCACTCACTGAAGGTGTTAGCTGTTCGCTTATCCTGTCTACACTATCCCTGTGCTGATGAACCATAAAGCATCCTGGCCTCTGAGTCCCCTGATTCAACCCCTCCGGAGATATTTTTCAGCTCTACCTCATCTATCCTCTTCCATGGTCACACCTGTTCCTTGTCATCTCCGGTAACCAGATCTCCCTCAACTCAAAACCCTAACTTTAAATGTTCGACCCTATATACGCCACTTCTAGGTCCTTAACTCCAGCATTCCCAATGCTACAATCCTTTGATTTTGTTGAGACTTCCAAACTTCATCCCCACTTTCTCTACTTGCCCAGCTACAAATTCATGGCTCAGTTTAATCACCTCTTTATAAATACTACCTTCAATCCCCTGGCAACCTGTCCCCCACCCCCAACCCCACTGCCTTGCTCACTTGGTAAATCCCAGCCCTGGCTCAATCCACATAGCTGCCTTCTCCATTGCCTGTACATGAGCATCTGAGTTTTGGGTAAAAACAATCGCAGATCCAGGTTAACTACTTTGCTTTAGAAATCACAGCCATTATCTTCACATAAGCACTCTACACCACCTGATGCATCAGTCCTCCTTAATTGCCAAATCTCCTTCTCCACACCCTAACATGACAATTTTATAGCATTTCCTTTGTGTTCCTCCCTCCCCGCTGTCTCCTCTCCCACACTCTCAGTTGGTGATCTCTCCTCATACCTGCTGAGAACATGCAAACCGTGAGATGGGAATGTACTCAACTTCCCATCAGCAAATGTGTTATTCGTTTTTATCCATCTTCTCCTCTTTCCCTCCTATTGTAAAGAAGAGCCTATTTCACCACTAACCCAAACTTAATCTTTCCACTGCTGTCCTGAGTGCCCTTCCCTTTTGTTTGCCCCAGGACTTTGCTGCTTTATTTTTCCTTTTTCTCTTTCTCATCATAGGTCTTTCTGAAGAGAAACCTATAGCTTCAAATGCTTACATGTATTAGAAAATGAAGAAAGGTCTAAAATTGATTATCTAACTATCCACTTTCCAAATTTAGATAAAGACTGGGAGAAAGTAAGTATAAAAAATTAAGAGAAGAGCAGAAGTTAATGTAATAAAAAAAATGAAGTCAAAAGTTAGTTATTTGAAAAGATCAACAAAACAGATAAACCTCAAGCAAGCATGACTAAGAAAAAAAGGGAGAGAAATGATCAACACTGGAAATGAAAGAGGGATTATCATTACAGATTGTGTAATTTTCAAAATAATTAAAAGAAGACTGCTATGGTTAACTTTATGACAATAAATGTAACAAAAGTAGATGAAATGGAAAAATTCATTATAAAACTCAAATTACCAAAACTGACATAGGAATAGCCTTACCCCTACCAAAGAATTAAATTTATTATCAAAACCACAAAGAACTCTTCAAGCCCAAGTGGTCTCATTAGCGAATTTCATTAAATATTCAAGGAAGAAAAAAATACCAAATTGGCACAACATGTTTCAGAAAGTAGAGGAACGAGCTCCTGATAAAGGCAACAGGCTGGGTGAATCACATAGACTTTATGCTGAGCAAAAGAAGTCAGACACAAAGGAGTGTGGATTTTGTGATTCTACTCAAATGACGTTCTAAATCAGCAAAGCTAATTTACGGTGGAAAACTTCAACAGTGGTTGCCTCTGTTGAAGGCAACAGAGTAAGGGACATGGACTGGAAAGGGATCCTAGGGAACTTTCTGGAATAAGAGTATTCGGTTCTGTGGATGTCAAAATTGTACATTTAAGATTTTTGCATTTCAATCTATGTAAATTAAACAGATAAACAATCCAGAAGGTGGAGAGTAGGTGTAGCGATGGAACAAGAATGACAAAATGTGTACGGTTGTTGAAGTTGAGTGATGGGTGTGTGGGAGTTTATTGCCATATACTGTTTGTGTTGTACGCGCTTTCAGTTCTCCGCAGTGAAGAGTTAAACATTGAAATGTTGATGAAGTTTGATTTATAAAATGAGATATTGTATTTGTATATCACACTGTTTCCAATTTGCATAGTTCCAATTTATACAAAACCGAGTACATTTGTATTTCCTTCCAGTCTTATTTTTAAAATTGTTCTAAGCAGTACTGAATATGCAATTTTACACTCAGCTTTCCTACTCACATTACACTGTAAGCATCTTTGCAGTTTTACATTCTTTGAGATCATCAATTTTAATAGCCACCCTTCTGGCTTCTTAATGCTGAAACTCAAGTTTTATCTCATTATTATACCTCCATTGATTGCTAGTGCTACTCAGAATAATACCTGCTACTCAGGTAGTCTCATTTAATTATTTATGCTCACCTTAAACTAAGGGGGATTTAAGGTGGCCTGAAAAGACACATAAAGTGCAACAAAATAGAAGAAAGTCGAAACACACTATACAAAAGAAAGAGAAACAAGGTTAAAGACAGAGTTTAATCAAGGATCTTTAAGGCAGGAAAAATCCCACATTCTTCTTTACCAAGGTAAAGCTTAACAAAATACAGGCACACCTAACTTTGAGTAATGATTAAAAAGCCATACTTTTTAGAAAAAAATTGTATTGGTTGGAGTGGGAGTGGGGTAACCTCAAAGATTAACCAGAGGGTTTATAACGGTGACTAACAAAGTAGTCTTTTATGAGAAATAGTTATTTTTGAGCCAGTAAAAAGTTAAGGAATAGCTACAATATTGCTAACTTTAGTTTCAGAATAGTTGCATAACTTGTGATAAAGCTTAGAATTGCTTTTTATCTTAAGTAGCTGAGAGGCAGGACAGAGAAATTGGTTCACCTCCCAGCTCTGCCGCTCCCCAGCCGGTTATTTTGAGAAGTTGACCTCATCGTTCTGAATCTTTGTTTCTTCGTTTGTAAAATTGGAGGGCGACAAATATCCACTTTATAGTACTGTTGTGAAGACTTATCACAGATTCATTCATTCGACAAATATTTATTGAGACATGCTACATGGCAGGCCCTGTTCCGGTCACACAGCAAGGGGTGACTATTATCTCTAACATTTTGACGCTCACCTTTTAGTGTGGGTGGAGACATAAGACAAGAAAATAAGCAAGATCATTTCAGATGCTGACGCTTTCTATCAAGAAAATAATCCATGCTATAGGGCTCAAGTAAATGATGGGTATGTATGTGTGTATGTGTGTGTGTGTGTATATGTGTGTGTGCGCGCGCGTACACTTTTAAAGATACACCGATCAGCGAATTCCTCTGTGAAAAAGTATTATTTTTACAGGGATCTGAAAGATGAGAAGAAAGATATTAGGGAGAGCCATGGGGATGTTCCAAAGGGAACATCAACAATGGGCCTCACATTTTAAGGAGCAGCCAGAAGGCCAGTGTGGCTGGAGCACAGGGTGTGAGGATGATGTTAGAGAGAGATCAGAGAAGTGGACAGGAGCCAAAGCTCATGGAGCCAGAGTTGGAACCTGGATTTTATTCCATGCATAAAGGGAGGCCATTGGAGGATGTAAGCAGTGGAGCTGCATGATCTAATGGGTGTTTTAGGCCATGGTGCGGAGGATGGATTGTAGAGGGGCAAGAGTGGAGGCAGGGAGACCACCCAGGAGGTTAAGGTTAATGCATATGCATCTAGGAGGTGCTCAGTATGATGTCTGCAGTCTAACAAGCACTCACTAAATATTAGTTATTTTGGACTGGTGATCTGTAGCCCTACTTTTTAGGAAAAAAAAAAAATAGCTATCAGGACAATGATCCATTCAGATCATCTTTATTTGAGAAAATTATGTCTTTGTGTTCTCTGTAATAGAGACACATTCTTGCAGCTCACTATGTACGGGGACTTTGTGAAGTGTCAGCTTGCCTAGGTTGACCTATGTTTTCCAGAATTCTTTTTTCTGGGTGTGTTCCATTAGAGTGGGTTACAGACACCTTCCCGTGGGAGATGTGGGAGCAGAAAGGAGGCAGTGGCCATTTTGTAGCCCACACTCCTTGTTGCTGCTCTGCAGCGACCGGGCCTTTACTCAGCTGGGTCAGGCTCCCCTGGATCTTCCTTCAGCCCCTGGACAGGTGTGAGTGTTCAGCAATGGGAAGTAGTGTTTTGGCTTCTGAAGGTCACTCCCACCAGGAAGAAATGACGTAGGTTTCAGCCCGTCCTCACGGGCCCAGTTCATATTTGTGGGTTACCATGCATTCCTACTTTCCTCCACTTTACATCCATCTGTTATTCTCAATTGTCTGCCCTTTGCAGTTCAAGCTCCAGCATGAAATGTGAAGACAACAGCCTTGTAGAGGCTGCTTAAACAGCTTCCACAATTGGCTAAGGCCATATCCCTTATCTATCTCTCTCAGTGGTTCTGTTTCTCCAGTTACTTCTTTATAGATACAAGAGTGGTAGCTGATTAAAAGAAATATATTCAAAAGAAATAGGACCGGCCGGGCATGGTGGCTCACACCTGTAATCACAGCACTTTGGGAGGCTGAGGCTGGCAGGTCACAACGTCAGGAGTTCGAGACCAGCCTGACCAACATGGTGAAACCCTGTCTCTATTGAAAATACAAAAATTAGCCTGGCATAGTGGTGCCTGCCTGTAATCCCAGCACTCAGGAGGCTGAGGCAGGAGAATTGCTTGAACCCGGGAGGCGGAGGTTGCAGTGAGCCAAGACCATAGCACTACACTCCAGCCTGGGTAACAGAGTGAGACTCCGTCTCAAAAAAAAAAAAAAAGAAAAGAAAAAGAAATAGGACCAAATACATCCCCAATTTACACCTGAAAATCTCTAAGTGCACTTCAGTAGACAGTTCACAGTCATTACAGTTCCGGGCATGTAACAGGCATTCAATAAGTATTCTTTAAAGAATGTATGATCCAGTTCTGGATTTTAAAAATGTGGTATATATGCATGATGGAATACTATTCAACCTTTAAAAAAGGAAATTATGTTATTTTTGGCAACACACTGAATCTGAAGGACATTATGCTAAGTGAAATAAGTCAGACACAGAAAGACAAATACCACACATTCTCACTTATACACGGAATCTGAAAAATTTAAATGTATAAAAGCAGAGAGTAGAATAGTGGTTATCAGAGGCTGGGGGAAATTTTGGGGAAAGGGGAGATGTTGGTCAAAGGGTATAAGCTTTCAGCTGGGAAGGAGGCATAAATTCTAGAGATCTATTGTAAAACATGGTAATTATAGTTAATAATAAATGTATACTTGAAAATTTTGCTAAGAGTAGATTTTAAATATTTTCATCACAAAAAATGATAAGTGTGACAGGTGATGGCTATGGTAATTAGCTTGAGTTAATTATTTCACAAGGCATACTATATCAAAACATCACACTGTGTACCATAAATGTATATAATGTTTCCTTTGTCAATTAAACAAACAGAAAAAGAATGCATGATTCAGCTCCAGTTCTCTTGGCAGGTTACAATTGAGGTTTGCTGTCAACTTCGCGAGGGCTCCATGCAGGATTCCTCGTGTGGCCTGTCCTAACCAGAAACATGCAGGAAAAGAAGTGCTGGGAAATGTGGTTCAACCAAGTCAAGAAGACACAACTGGTTCCAGTCTATAGAATCTGAGGTTAAGAAAGATCAATCGAAGCTATTAATCGCTCACTAGTTTCCTGGTTTCTCATTCTAGGAGGTGGTCAATCATAACAACTGTCCATGAGAGACCAGCCATGTCTTAAGCCTGTCTGTAGCTCTTGTAAAACTTTGACCTGAGAAACCCATACTTGCAATTTGTTAGGCAAATTTTGAGAACACAATATTGATGGATTGAACAAAAAACTAACAGGTGTACAATTCAAGGAGCATGAAGTTTTGCTTATTTTGCAAATAGAGTAAATAATACTCTGGTACCAGTCAGATGGGGCCATCTTTGAAAAACCAATAAAGGTTAACAAGTCTGAAAACATTGAAAATCATTATTTTGTGAGGTTTCTAAATAGCTCTGTTAGCAAACGTATCACTGTGTTTCACTCAGCTTAGGTTTCAAAATCAAAACCTCTGTGCTATGCGGTGTTTAAGGCTGTATATTTAGTTTGTAGTTCCAAAAATGAGGATCCTAGGTGTCCCTACGAGAGACCATTTATTGCCAATTTAATAGCTCTCCTTTCACACTTATTTTTTGCTAAAAGAGACCAAATATTCCTGCGGCTGTAATATATCAAGCCTAGGGAATGGATCTCGAATCAAATCTGATTGGAAGATCCTGGAAAACCTATTTCTTTGTTGTTGAAAGAAGAGAACCATTAGAGAAAAGGATCTTTTTTTATTTTTTCTCTAGCCCCACCCCTTTCAATCTTTTCCAGCTCCTGCCTCCTGCCTTTGAAAGCAGCCATGATGCTCATAGCTGCATCAATCATTTTACAACATGACAAGCCACCATATTGGGGTTGACAGAGCAGAAGAATGGAAAGAATCTGGGCCTTGAGACTCTTGAACAGCTGAACCAGTCCCAGGCTGCCCACCTACAGACTCTGTGCTCCTTGAGATAACTAAATGTCTTTATGTTTAAGCCTCTCCAAACCATGCATTCTGTTACTTGCAACCAAAGGCACTCTTAACTGATACAGCCCCTTTCATGCTACTTTCCAGATTCATGCTCTGGGCAACTGTGTTGTAGAACTTGATACCAGGTCTAAAAGCTGGACTTGGCTCTTTCTGGAGACGTTTATTTGTTATTTTTTAAAAATAATAAAGTTATGTCTATATTTGCTATACAAAACATTTGTTATATTGGGAATCATATTTGTCATGTAGGGAAGCAATCTTCCATTATTCAGTGATGCCAAGAAAGGTATCATTAGACTTGCCTCTTAACCTAACAATCACTCTCCAACAAATACTAAGTTCTTCCAAGGAACAACTAGAACACCTGAAGTTTAAATGATCATAAGACAAGACCATATATCCAGTCACGTCAAATTTGCACTGGCAAGGGAATGTACATGAAAAGATAAGCTCCATCAAGCTTTTCAGGAATTAAATCAAAATGAACAAAACAAGAAAAACTATCATTTGAACCAGGCAAATCCCCAAGGTTGACAAAGATAAAACTTGCAAATTTATCCTAATTTTTGCAAGAGTTCCACAGTTCTTTTTCTGACAGCTGGCACAATAAAGATTTAAAATTCTGAATAGGAAAGAGGAGGTGGTTGCCATCTGTGGCCATTACCTGATCTCTCTGATTTCAACTGCCAGGGATAACACCATGGGACATGTAGTTTTTGTCTTTAATTTTTAAAAAAAAATTCATCATAAGCTATTTCAAACACAAAAAAGATGGCAGAAAATAATATATATGCATGTACTCATTGCTGATATTTGACAAATGTTGACGTTTTGCTATTGGCTTTGGATGTTTTAAAAATAAAATTTTATAGATACTCTAAAGCCCTACAAAATCCTGTCTCCTTATTGTTTTAATTTACATTTTGTGGGGCGTGTCTCTACAAAATTAGGCCACCTCTGCCTCTAAAACTTTATTGATATTTAGGAAGCTGCATGTAGAAGTCTGTCTTCAAAACACACTTTGGTTACTAGAGTTAAAGCAATGATGCTGCTTGGACCATACAATCTTCTTGGTTCCCTTCTAATGCTTGATAATCCACATTTTGCATGACCACCCCAACTATTAAGGTCACACCTTTCTCCCTGGGTCGCAGCCACTTTCTGACGTGGATCTTGCAAGTCTCAGGTGATATATCAGATGCCTGGAAACAGTGTGCAGGCAACCTTCACGGGTAGTTCTTTGGGAAGGACATGGTTTGAAATAACAATGTGGAAGCCTGCTTCCCAGCCTCAGGTTACTGCTCAGCATGTTCTGGCCTTCCACCCACAGCCCTCCTCATCCTGTTTCACTCAAGGACGGGAACCTGGTGGTTGACCATGTCAAGACCAGGTCATGATCGCAAAGGTTGCCCTGTTCACATTCCACATGCCTACCTTCCAGGAGCTCCTTCCACATCCTGCCCTCTTCCTGACTACACCCAACTGGTATTTCCAGGGCTATCCTCTGCCCCATTTCTGGTTTGTGACTACAGTGGACTCACACTTCATTACACTTCTTTGATTTTTAACTTGAGGTTTACCTTCTAGTTCTCTCTTCTTCTCCCACCCTCTACTCTCAAAACTCCTGTCCTGGCCATGGTCATAATACAAAGTTTTCCCATACCTGTAATCCCAGAACTTTGTGGGGCTGAGACAGGAAGACTGCTGGAGGCCAGGAGTTCAAGACTAGCCTGAGAAACTTAGCGAGATCTTCTCTCTACAAAAATACAAAAATTAGCCAGGCATGGTGGCGCGCAGCTGTTATTCAAGAGCGTGAGGTGGGAGGTTTGCTTGAGCCCAGGAGTGTCAGGTGGCAGTGAGTCATGATCATGCCACTGCACTCCAGCCTGGGCAACAGATCAAGACTCTGAATAAAAAACAAAAACACGAACACAAAACTTTCCCAGAGGAGAACTTGAACTTTACAAGCTTATCAGAGGGTAGGGACTTTAGCTTTCCCATGATATAAGCAGCCAATGAGGAGTGTTCTTCCATTGCTTTTATGAGATACTCTTCTAGTGAGTCCTGATGTGGGAAAACTGAGTTCTTCTTAGAAACTTGAAATTGGTGCTTTCCACTTTCTGAATCTACTAATCCAAGTGAATGTCTTTAAATTAACATTCTCTTGAATCAGCATGACAAAAAGAGCAAGATCTACCCTGGCTCTCACATCCCCACTTTTTTTGTATCATTTATAGGTGTCTTTCACAATAACTCAACTCAATGGCACATACTTAACAATGGAAGCAATGGCTTGTTTCAGGAAACCTCCAACTTGAGACAGATTCATCCTCCAGCCTATAATATCTCAAAAGGTAGCCCCTGCTGACAAGTGGAGTTTCTTCCATCTAGCTTTCTTGGTGCTTGAGCTTGCTCAATTGAAAGAGGAAGGAGAGAAGCAAAGCTTTGGGGGAAGTGAGTAAGGAGGCAAGAATTTTTCATATTAGGGTAACAAATGTGTCTCCATTCACTCAAGACTTAACTGGTTTTAGCACTGAACATTAATCTGTCATCCTGGGAAACCCTCTAGTCCTGAGCAAATCAGAGCAGTTGATCATCTTACCTCACATAAAAGAGGGATTTTTAAGGTTTAATTGAAAGTATCTGATAACAAAAAGAAATCTTCAATATTGGAAAACTTTTGCAAAGCCCAGATGGGGGCAAAGCAATCATGGGGAGGGGCATAGTCAGAGAAGGAATATTTATGTTGGGGCCTAAAGGATGACTCAAAGTTATAAAGGCAAAGGCAAGAACAAGCGAGTGGGAGGCCACCCAAATTCACGGGAAGTGGCTGAAAAACAGCCTTGTCACACTATTTCTATTCTGACATTGTTCCGTTAAATTGCAGGGCATTTGGTTAAGTCTATCCCACCAAAATAACATAAACTCTATGCTATACCTTTTCTTGGGATAATAAACATTTGATACCTTAGTTCCTTGATTTTCCAGATCCACATTTTCTAGAGCCAAAACCAAATCATGTCTTCTTTCAAGAATACTTCTTAAATGCCTGTTGTGTACACAGAACTGTGAGAATTGTGAAGAGTCTTCTGAAGTGCACTTGGAGATTTTCAGGCATAAATCAGGGATATGTTTGGTCTTATTTCTTCTGAATGTATTACAGATAATTTCAATCTAATGGATAAATTACTTTTAACTCAGCCATTACTTTTAACTCAGATTTTGTCAGGGTGAGCTAGTCTCTATTTTGAAGAATCCACATTTCCCCCATTTGGGAAATCAGGCCAGTGTTTGCTCATTCTGAGATGTCAATCATGCTTCCCATCCTTCCTAACTTTTCAGAGAAGGCATCGAGTCTTCAGTCACATCTGCACATTCCTTTCATTTTAGAGGCTGCAGTTTATAAGGCCCAAGTTCCTTAAATTCATTAAGACTGGCAAGGAGTTCTCTTACTAGATTTCTTCCCATCTGAGGCATGAAACGTTTTGTCTTCATGGTTAGCCTAGCCTTCCTTCTTTGAATATAATATTCCTAATGGAGAAGAAATGAACACAAAGAGGTTGAATAGCATTTTCCTGTCATCTGTTAATATAATAGCATTTCCCCCCAAGTAGTCTGATTAAATTAAAACAAACTTGGAATTCATTTGAACAACTTTTCTATTTTTGGCTCTCTGTTTCCGTTTTCCAGTTCTTTTTAAATATAGGCTTAGATATGCCTTAGAAATTGGACAAAGAAAAATGAAAATGTGTTATTAAGGGAATGGAAGAAATTACTTATAAATGTTAAGGAAATTAATTCTTAGTGGGCTGGTATTTGTTGTGTATACATATCAAGCCAAAGGAAATATTTGAAACAAGATGAAAAAGTTATCAACAAGATGCTTTTTTCTCCTATGTTCTGAATCTCGAACAGTTTTGCTTGGTACATAGGTCAAACTGTCTGGACTCACTCTCCTGATCACTGCTCGGAGACTCCAGAGACAATGACAGATCAAGCTGCTGAAAAAGGTTCTACTTGAGATGGCATTTGCAAGTTCTCTCTGCTTCTGTATAATTCTCTAGCCAATAACTATGCATTTATTTCTCAATTAACTTAATTCAACTTAATTTAATTGAGCACTGAATGCAACTAAGGTCGTGATTTCAGTATTACAAGTAAATGGTGTTGAATAGAAAGAAAATACTTGTTTCCTATAAGGGAATCACAACACATACACAGAATCGATAGTGTGGTAGAAGGTGGGTAGCTGCATGCGGCAAACGTCAAGTGAAAGGAGGGATGGATTAGTCCAGACAACAGGGGAGGCCTTCTGGGGCAAGTATGATTTGAATAGACCTTGCCTTAGGTTGTTCAGTAGAATGGTGACACTGGAGGCTGTGGGGGGGGGGGGGGGGTTTCCTGATAGGAGCCCCATGTGGCTAAAGGCACAGAGGTAAAAACTGCAGAGTACGCTCCAGCACGCTGAGAAGTCTAGTGTTTTGGAAGCATCTATGAACAGGGTTTGCAGAACTTAGGACTCTGTGGGTCCACTGCTGTCATCAAGTTCTTCTACAAGTGTGGCTGCTGGCCAGCAGCAGCAGCAGCATCACTTGGGAGCTCCTTAGAAATGCAGTATCAGGTGTCCCCACCACACCAGTGAATCCAAATGTTCATTTTAACAAGATCCCAGGCAATTTGCATGCACATTATAGCTTGAAAAGCACTTCCTTAGATATCAGCTGTGTTGTCTCTCATTTATTATCCCTCTGGTCATGTGACAAGCACACTTTATCTAGTAAAAGTTCTACCAGTAGTCACTTCTAAATCATTAAATAATGCATTTAAAACCTGGATTTCCTGAAGTTTCAACGTTAATCATGCGACAGTCATTATTGACTTCTCCTGGTCCAAAGAGGAAGTGAGCACCTTTCCTTTCTTTCAGCCTCCCCTGGCCTACTTCCTCTGCCTTGACTTATCTTTCAGGGTTTTAGGACTTTTTGTCTTGTTCTATTACTATTATTATTATTACTTGAGACGGAGTCTCGCTGTGTCACCCAGGCTGGAGTGCAGCGGTGCAATCTTGGCTCACTGCAACCTCCACCTCCTGGGTTCAAGCAATTCTCCTGCCTCAGTCTCTTGAGTAGCTGGGATTACAGGCACCTGCCACAACATCCAGGTAATTTTTGTATTTTTTTTAGTAGAGACAGGGTTTCAGCATGTTGTCCAGGCTGGTCTCGAACTCTGACCTCAGGTGATCCACTCGCCTCGACCTCCCAAAGTGATAGGATTACAGGTATGAGCCTCTGTGCCTGGCCTTGTTCTAGCATTATCATTACTTTTACATTCTCTATTTTTTCTTTCAATAGTTGTATTATTTTCATTGGGTGTGACCACATCTGCTACAATCATTTAGACACGGTTCTATATGCATATGAATTTAGTCCTGCTACAGTCTGAATGTTTGTTTCCCCCACAATTCATATGTTGAAGCTCTAGCCCCCAGTGTGATGGTTTTAGGAGGAGGGGTCTTTGGAAGGTGGTTAGGGTTTGGTGCCCTTTTCAGGAACTGAAGAGACCAGAGTTCTTGCCTTCCACCATGGGAGGACACAGTTAGAAGGTGCCATCTGTGAACCAGGAAGTGAGTTCTCACCAGACACTGAATCTGCTGTCACTCTGATCTTGAACTTCCTAACTTTCCAAAGCAGTGAGAAGTAACTCGGTGCTGTTTATAAGTCATCCAGTTGATAAAGAAAATGTGGCACATATACACCATGGAATACTATGCAGCCATAAAAAAGAATGAGTTCATGTCCTTTGCAGGGACATGGATGAAGCTGGAAGCCATCATTCTCAGCAAACTAACACAGGAACAGAAAACCAAACACCACATGTTCTCACTCACAAATGGGAGCTGAACAATGAGAACACATGGACACAGGGAGGGGAACATCACACACTGGGACTTGTTGAGGGGTGGGGGACAAGGGAAGGTAGAGCATTAGGGCAAATACCTAATGCATGTGAGGCTTAAAACCTAGATGATGGATTGATATGTGCAGCAAATCACCATGGCATATGTATACCTATGTAACAAACCTGCACGTTCTGCACATGTATCCCCAGAACTTAAAGTAAACTAAATTAATTAATAAATTAAAAAAATGAAAAGAAGGCCAGGCACGGTGGCTCACACCTGTAATCCCAGCACTTTGGGAGACCGAGGCAAGTGGATCGTGAGGTCAGGAGTTCGAGACCAGCCTGGCCAATATGGTGAAACCCTGTCTCTACTAAAAACACAAAAATTAGCTGGGCGCAGTGGAGCATGCCTGTAGTCCCAGCTATTTGGGAGGCTGAGGTAGGAGAATTGCTTGAACCTGGGAGGCGGAAGTTGCTGTGAGCCGAGATTGCGCTACTGCACTCCAGCCTGGGTGACAGAGCAAGACTCCATCTCAAAAAAGAAAAAGAAAAAAAAAAAAAAGAAAAGAAAGAAAAGAAAAAGAAAACATAAAAATAAGTCATCCAGTCTAGGGTACCTTGTTATAGCAGCCTGAATAGACTAAGACAAGTACCCACTGGCAAGTTCTTTAGGCCATCACTACTCTGTTTATCAGCTTTGCATACTTATTCTTCTCTCACTGGCTTATTACCTTCCTGAGCAGATTGTTATGGATGAGTATGTTGGTCATATGTTCCCTCAGTTGATGTGTATCATCTCCTCTCACCTGGAAATAGTAGTTTCACAAGGAAGGGCATTCTTGTGTCTCAACATTTTACTCTAAACATTTTCTAAATATTTCTTACTATTTTCTGGCATTTAACATTGAAGAAAAATCTGAGATTGGCTCAATTTCTTTTTCTTTGCAGGTAACACATTCATTCTTTCTAGATGATGGTAGGGTTTCTTATTATTCAAATAGCACTGTCACCAGAATATAACTAGTATACGAATATGCTAGCATATGAATACAGTATATGACTAGACTCTAACTAGTTTTCTTCTTTTTGTTAATTTTGGTAAGATTTGGTGAATTCTTTTGATACATAAATTCAGATATTCCCTGAATTCTAGACATTTTTCTTTTTCATATATCTTTCAAAATATTTTTGCTTTTTTATTTTGTTCTTTTCTCCAGGAATGCTGATTATCTGTATTATTGAATTACCACTGTCTCCCCTTTATCTGTCATGTATTTTCTGATTATATCTACCTGTTCTCTTGCTCTCAATTTTGGGTGATTTTTTTCAAGACTATTCACGTCATATAATTCCATTTTTGCAGCTATGGTTATTCTCATTCTTGCTTCTAATTCCTACTATCTCTCTATATATTCTACGTTGGTGTTGTTTGAGACAGGGTGTCACTCTGTCACCTATACTGGAGTGCAGTGGCACAATCTTGGCTCACTGCAGCCTCAACCTCCTGGGCTTAAGTGATCCTCCCATCTAGTCTCCATAGTAGCTGGGTCCACAAGTGTGCACCACCATGCCTAGTTGATTTATTTGTTTGTTTGTTTTATTTTTTTGTAGAGACAGGGTTTCTCCATGATGCCCAGGCTGGTGTCAAACTCCTACGCTTCAGCCATCCACCCACCTCAGCCTCCCAAAGTGCTGGGATTACAGGCATGTACTACCTTTTTCTTTAAATCTCCTGTAACAAATTTTTTTCTTAACCTAATCATCTTGCCATCTTATTTTCAGAATCCACTCGAAAAAAAATCCTGGGTAGCTGAAGTTTAACCTTTTTTCGATTCCTTAGGGTAAATGTTGCCATGATTTCTAATTTATTATTTGCATGGCTTGCGTTTGCTCTGCTGTTTACTATTCCTTCAGTGAATTCAGATCAATGCAGGTAAATCATTTCTGCGAAACTGAATGGCGGATGCCCTTGAGGACCGCTCACTATTTACCTGGATCCTGTCCTTAGAGTGGTAGAGATGGGAGCTGAGTTCATGACATTTCCATTGGAAGGATTGACTTGCATACTTTATTTTCTTTGTGTTCATTGGAACAGCAGCACTAGGAACAAGCTTTCTCTGCAAGCTTTCCTACTTGGATGAAATTCATTATGTAAACACCATGTGGGTTTTTCTCCTTTCTGCTCCTTGGGAGCTGGTATTGTCCACCAATTCTGAAAACACAATCTCAGCTAAAGATTCTGCTTTCTATAGTTGTTTTCGCTAGTTCAAGGTGAAGAAACAGTTCTCAGTAGAGTAATTGCCAAAGATCTCCTGGTTTCCCCTCTCTTCAGACCTCACCCAATACGGTAGAGTACATTCTCCATGTCCTCCTCTCTCACTCACCATCTGTGCACTCCAGAGAAAGCCTGAACTGTGTCAGAGAAAAGCCATTCAATGAGCTTCCTTCCTAACCATGAGCATGGTCTGGGGATGCTGTTAATACACTACACAGTTCTCCCACAGCTTCTCCACGACCTTATGTAAGGGATATCAGCCGGATTTGTCAGAATTTTCTATTTCTCAGAAATTTGCACAGCCTTCTCAGGCAGGGGAGTTATCCACTGATTCACTGTGTCTTTCTTGAGTTTGGCAGAGCCTGCTCTTTACCCAGAAGTAAGCATGCACAGTGGTTGACTGGTACCAAGCGTGGTTAGTAGCATTCCTTTGTTTCTGCCCTTTATTGAGAGTTTTTGAGTTTTTCCTTTATTGATACTTTTCTCATGTTGGTAAGTTTCTGGGACAGAGGTTTAAATGCCCATTTTCTTTTCTCTTTTTTTTTTTTTTGAGACAGAGTCTCACTCTGTCGCCCAGCCTGGAGTGCAGTGGCACGATCTTGGCTCACTGCAGCCTCCGCCTCCCGGGTTCAAGCTATTTTCTTGCCTCGGCTTTGTGAGTAGCTGGGATTACAGGCATGCGCCACCACGCCTAGCTACTTTTTGTATTTTTACTAGAGACAGGGTTTCACCATGTTGGTAAGGCTGGTCTCGAACTCCTGACCTCTTTATCTGCCCTCCTCGGCCTCCCAAAGTGCTGGGATTACAGACATGAGCCACCGTGCCCGACCTAAATGCCCAGTTTCAATTCACTCACTTATTTCATAAGTATTTAGAGTGTTTAATAGGTTCCAAACACAGTGAATGGGTTTCTATTATCTTAAGCTATTAGCTATCAGATACAAACCCACTCTTTGTGACCCTGGATGTACAGTCCTGGCAGTGGGCTCCCACTAGGCTCTGCCTACAGCGGGGACTAGGGAGAGCTTGGAAGAAGAAGTAGAAGCCCATGTCTTCCTGTTTGCTGCTGCTTTTGTTAGCATCACCAGAACAGGGGTTTTTACCCTACAGTTAGTACCAATTTTGCCCACACACTCCCCAAACAAGCCTCATCTTACTCTCCACTCCTGTCCTCCCTCCCTTCCTCCTGCTAGGAGATAACAGCTCCAGCCAGCTAGCATGCCCATGGCTCTAGATCCCTTCTCTAAGCTCCATGGGCCCCTCTTGGAGGCTGCTGAGGCATCAGCACCAGCCAGGAAATATCCTCTGACTGGAGATCTGGTCCCAGCTCTGCAGGGCACCTCCCACAGACTTTGAGTTTCCAGTGGCCCCAACTTCTTTTCTTCTTTCTAGCCCTAGGGTGGTAGCTGCTTCCCGTGGTTACTCTACTTGTGCCATCTCAGTGTTGCCATCTTTGTCTTTTCAGTCCTCCAATGCCTACTTATCCAATTCCTAGTATTAAATTTCTTCTGTTAAAATTACTGGTGTTGGTTATTTTACCTACTAGACCATGACTGATGCAAAGATGAAGCAAGCCCTTACAGAGTGTGCCTGTATCAGTCTAGTAAAGGATACAGACAATAAAACAACAAATGCAATATGAGATGACAGGTGCTTTGGAAGCAACGAAGGCACAGAAGAGGGAAATCTACAGTTCAGGGGAGGCAAGAATTACTTCAGGGGTGACAGCATCTAGCTGATACCTGTAGGTAGGTAGGAGTTTCTCAGGGAATGGAGAGAGGAGGAAAGGGTGCTCTGGTAAAGTCCCAAGCAACAGAGAACAGGACATGTTTGAGTCCCATGGGTAAGAAAACAAGGAAGTAGTTGATACCCACAGGCAAAAGACCATATGGGGTGACTGAATTTATTTTATCGTATTGGAGGAGCACACTGTGTGAACATGAGGTTGAGAGTGGCAGATGATAAGTCTGGAAAGTTAAAATAAATGATACCAAATCAGGAATAAGCTCACTGTAAGTCATTTTAATAAGATTGAGGAGCTGGGTGCGGTGGCTTATGCCTGTAATCCCAGCACTTTGGGAGGCCGAAGTGGGCAGATTACGAGGTCAAGAGATCTAGACCTTCCTGGTCAACATGGTGAAACCACATCTCTACTAAAAATCCAAAAATTAGCTGGGCTTGTGGTGCACACCTGTAATCCCAGTTACTCAGGAGGTTGAGGCAGGAGAATCACTTGAACCTGGGAGGCAGAGGTTGTAGTGAGCTGAGATCACACCACTGCACTCCAGCCTGGTGACAAAGGAAGACTCCATCGAAGAAGAAGATGAAGAAGAAGAAGAAGAAGAAGAAGAAGAAGAAGAAGAAGAAGAAGAAGAAGAAGAAGAAGAAGAAGAAGAAGAGCAGGAGGAGGAGGAGGAGGAGGAGGAGGAGGAGGAGGAGGAGGAGGAAGAAGAAGAAGGAGGAGGAGGGAAGGAGGAGAAGGAGGAGGAGGAGAAGAAGAAGAAGAAAAAGAAGAAGAAGGAGAAGGAGAAGGAGGAGGAGGAGGAGGAGAAGGAGGAGATGATTGAGGGCAACTGGGAGCCACTAAAGAGTTTGGAGCAAGGAAGTGACTTGACTGGATTTACATTTTAGGAAGACTGATTAGACGGATTGGAAGAAGGGATGACTGGAATCAGGGAGACGGAATAGGAAGTTGCTCCATTTTTCCCTAGGTAGGGATAAAGAAAATAGGTTTGAGAGACACAAAGAAGTTAAAAACAACAGGATTTAGGTATTATTTAAATGAAGCAGGTCAGGCAAAGAGAGGAAACAGTGATTCATTCATTTGATAAATATTTCTTTTTTTGAGAGAGAGAGAGACAAGGCCTTACTCTGTCAGCCAGTCTGGAGTGCAGTGGCACGACCATAGCTCACGACAGCTTCAACCTCTTGGGCTCAAGTGACCCTCCCACCTCAGCTTCCTGGATAGCTGGGACCACAGGTATGCGCCACCATGCCTGGCTAATTTTCTTGATTTTTTTGTAGAGACGAGGTTTCACTATGTTGCTCAGGCTGGTCTCAAACTGCTGAGCTCAAGGAACCCTCCAACCTTGGCCTTTCAAAGTGCTGAGATTACAGGAGTGAACCACTGTGCCTGGTCAATATTTCGTTATAGATAGATTGATAGCAGGGTCTGTGGCTCATGCCTGTATACCAGCAGTTTGAAAATCTGAGGCAGACAGATTGCTTGAGTCCAGGAGGTCAAGACCAGCTTTGGCAACATAGTGAGACCCCGTTTCTACAAAAAATTTAAAAATACTAGTCAGGCATGGTGGTGTGCACCTGTAGTCCCCACTATTTGGGAGGTCAGGGCACGAGAATTGCTTGAGTCCAGGAGGTGGAGGTTGTAGTGAGCTATGATCCCTCCACTGCACTCAAGCCTGGGCCACAGAGCGAGACCCAGTAGGAACTGTTATGGAGACATCAATAAACAGATGATACTAAGAATTTTAGCTTGGAGAACATTGTGGATGATGTGGTGCTGTTCACCTGTCTGATGTCTGAGATGCTCTTAACTCATGCTCTTAACTTTATCATTTATTCCTATCTCTGGCAATTCTATAGCCTATGGAACTCTGGAGTGCTTCCTACAAATTACACTGATTGTTAAGGACACTCTTTACTCTTCTCAAGTTTTTTTTTTCTTTTTTTTAACCTTGAATGTTGTCTCTGCTCTTTACCATGTTGAATGAGATGAGAACTAGAACATTCTTTTCAATACTTATAAAATAATGTTTGTTCACAAAGACTTTCCCGAGCAAGGAAAATATTATTGAATATTGTGTGGATGAGGGGTTTATATCATTCATGCCACAATAAGCAACTTTTAAAACCCCTGTTAGTTATCTCAGTTCTATCAAATCTCAGTTATGTAATACTAATATTAAAGGAGTCTTTGTGTCTAGGATTTTGTTTTGCTTTGTTTTGTTTAGATGGAGTTTCACTCTTGTCACCGAGGCTGGAGTGCAATGGTGCCATCTCAGCTCACTGCAACCTCTGCCTCCTGGAATCAAGTGATTCTCCTGCCTCAGCCTCCGGAGTAGCTGGGATTACAAGCATGCACCACCATGCCCAGTTAATTTTTGTATTTTTAGTAGAGATGGAGTTTCACCACATTGGCAGGCTGGCCTCAAACTCTTGACCTCAAGTAATCCACTGGCCTCGGCCTCCCAAAGTTCTGGGATTATAGGTGTGAGCCACTGTGCCTGGCTTGCCAATGGTGTTTGAGCTAAAGTGATGAGCACCACTTCCAAGCCTGGTCTCTACAAATCTCTTACGCATGAATCTCAGGGTTTTTTGCTCTTCCATCGGCTTGAGGCAGACAAGCAAGTAACCTCGGAAGTCACATGTTGAAAAAGGTGAGTCACAACATGGGACAAACCTGGGTGTCATTACATCAAGAAGAGTCACTTGCCAGTTAGAATCACCCATGTTGGATTTCATGTGAGTATAGAGTAAAATTATTTTGTGTTAAGCCACAGAGCTTCAATGGTTGATCTGATATGAGACCTAACACTACCTTAACTTATTGACCATATGAACTGGCGTGCATTTGCCATCACAGCTAACTGTTGCTAGAACCATGAGAACAAGACCTAGTTCAGATACATTCCCATGGCTGTATGTTTTGAGATCCCATGGCTAAATTGGGGTTCTAGTGCAAGAGTGGCTAGCCAACCTGCCCTATGAGGAAATGAAGGGGAGGTGGATGTGGGCATCTACAGTGTGCCTTTCACAGATACTTCTTTCACCTGGCAGGCAGCCTAATGCCTAATTGCCCAACCTACCATCAGGAGACTCCAAACATAGGCAACTTGTTTATACTGGCGGATGCCCTTGCAGCGCTTCTCTGACCTGTGTCCAGTTTACGCCTGCCTGACCATTACCCTGTGATGGGAGCTCGGCCTCATGTTATCTCCAGTGTCTTGGGGACAACTTGGCCTGGGGCAGCCTCTAGTTTTGAGTTGGAAGGCACAAATTCAATACACCACCACAATAGGAAACAAATTCAAATATTTTTGCCTACAGATTCTGGGCAGGGAGAGCATAATCAATCAGGAGGGCAGTCCTCTGTCCCCAGCTTACAGGGGGCAGGAAGGAAGAGTCAGGCAGAGAAGGACAGAGGGAACACATGGCAACTGGCAGTATAGATAAGGGGATAGGGTGTGGGTTACTTTAAGTTCATGGACAAATGCCTGAATCGTCCCTTTAAAGGAAGTGAAGCAGCAGAAAAGTGGGGAGCCCAGTGTGCTAGGCAGCAGAGATCTCTCTCAATTCTTGCTGCTGGCCTCCAGCTTGAGCCATTTGGGTGTGGCATAGAACTGGAAACTGTGTCCAAGGTGGCTGAGGCCTGCTTCTGGTAAGAGAAAGCTAAACTTGTATTCAAAAAATGGATGCCACGGCAACATAAAATTATAAGAATTCACCATAGTATGAGGGACGGTGGATGGAAGGAGAAAAAAATATTGCATTAATAAAACTTGGTAAGAGAATAATAGCAGGGACATGGCAGGACATTGGATCTCAATAATGTGTATTTGTTACTCAACAGGTTTCGTATCTATTATGGACAAAGCATTATGCTAGATTCTGTGATAACTACAAAAAATTAGACATTAAATTAAATCACAGACTAAATTAAAACCCAGCAGAGAAGACATAAATCTCAACAATAAATTTTTGATATAAAAAATTTATGTCATTGCATGCATTTATCAAAGTATTATTTTAAAGTGATTGTCAACTAATTCCTAAATGTTAAATGCAACTTTATCATTTGAGCCAATATTATTTCAGATAATGGAAAGCACTTGTATTTTATTTTTCTAAGAATTTATTTTACCCTCTGGACTAGCTATTAATAATAACTCAGGCTGGGTGCAGTGCAGTGGCTCATGCCTGTAATCCCAGCACTTTGGGAGACCGAGGCAGGCGGATCACATGAGGCCAGGAGTTCAAGACCAGCCTGGCCAACATGGTGAAACTTTGTCTCTACTAAAAATACAAACATTAGACTGGGCGCAGTGGTTCACGCCTGTAATCCTAGCACTCTGGGAGGCCGAGACAGCCGGATCACCTGAGGCCAGGAGTTCGAGACCAGCCTGGCCAACATGGCGAAACCCCATCTCTACTAAAAATACAAAAATCAGCTGGGTATGGTGGCACATACCTGTAATCCCAGCTACTCTGGGGGCTGAGGCAGGATAATTGCTTGAACCCAGGAGGCAGAGGTAGCAGTGAGCCGAAACTGCACCCCTGCACTCCAGCCTGGGTGACGAGTGAGACTCCGCCTCAAAGAAAAAAAAATACAAACATTAGCCAGGCATAGTGGCAAGCACCTATAATCCTAGCTACTTAGGAGGCTGAGGTAGGAGAATTGCTTGAACCTGGGAGACAGAGGTTGCAGTAAGCCAAAATTGCACCACTGCACTCCAGCCTGGGCAACAGAGCAAGACTCCATCTCAAAAATAATAATAATAATAATAACAAATCAAATAGACAATTAAAAAATATACATATATGTGTATATATATACATAAGTGTATACACATAGACAACTTTTGGGACATAGGCATTATCACATCACTACGCAGATCCATAATTTATACCATACCTATTTTGTGACTGGGAATAAAAGTTGGCAAAAAGAAAAGGAAAATACAATGATGTTGAGGAGCTAAATGCAGTCTGTGGATAAAGGGACAGAGGCACAGGTTTAAATGTGACTGTGGCATTATAGAATGCTTAGGGGTTCAAAATGAAGGCACTATCACCGCAAAGTAGAACCAGCGAGTAGACACTCCTTATGTAAACCAAGCATTGAACAAGCTCTTCAAACAGTTTTGGGAAAGGTCTTCCAGATAGGGAAACTGGACACTCCCTGAAAAAAAGAATCATGAGGAAAGTGTGTTTGTTATTGATCTAATCAGGAGCTTACAAGATACAGATATTCTCTACCTGGGAGAACAAAAACTCTTCTTTTTTTTTGAGACAGAGTCTTGTTCTGTCGCTCAGGCTGGAGTGCAGTGGCGCGATCTCAGCTCACTGTAAGCTCCACGGCCTCCTGGGTTCACGCCATTCTCCTGCCTCAACCTCCCAAGTAGCTGGGACTACAGGCGCCCACCACCACGCCCGGCTAATTTTTTTTTGTATTTTTGGTAGAGACAGGGTTTCACTGTGTTCGCCAGGATGGTCTCGGTCTCCTGACCTCGTGATCCGCCTGCCTTGGCCTCCCACAGTGCTGGGATTACAGGCGTGAGCCACCACGCCCGGCCCAAAAGCTCTTGTTCTTATTCCAAGCACCATAATGCATGTCTAGGGGCATCCCAGGCAAGATGTTACTGGCTTCCACCCGAGAGTACAGCCTCCTGGAAAGAGTGGTTTATGGAGAGGAGGAGATCTGTATTCCAGTTGTGTAGTTACAGCTTCTCTTTCATGTGACTAGGGATACATGGTGTGAGGACTCAGATGGCAAATACGTAAAGTGTGTTTGCTTATTTTAAATAAGTAGGAGGCTGCACCTGATGGGATGTTACCCCTGGTGAAAGAAAAACTTCAGCTGAATTAAATTTAAAAGAGTTTAATTGAGCAAAGAATGATTCGTGAATTGGGCAGCCTCCCGAGCCAGAATAGGCTCAGAGACTCCCACACAGCCACACGGTGGAAGAAGATTTACAGACAGAAAAAGGACAGTGATACACAGAAAATGGAAGTGAGGTACAAAAACAGCAGGATTGGTTATAACTCGGCATTTGCCTTATTTGAACATGGTTTGAGCAGTTGGCCACATCTGATTGGCCAAAACTTGGTGACTGGCACAAGTGCAGGCTACGGTCTGTTTATACTTCCACTTGTTATAGTTCACGACGTACCGAAAAACCTTTAGGCAGAACTTAAAATATGTAAGGAGACAGCTTGAGGCTACACTTGATTTAACACTCCTTTAGCTAAGTCTACAGAGCTCGTGAATGTTAGGGCTGATTAGATTCTATGTAAAAACTGGCCAAGTGTCTGTTTTGTATCCTGTTGGCCCAGGAGTCAGACAGACAGCTTGCTCATTTGCTCAGGCAGTGGGGTTCCCCGGTGGGATTCGAGTTACGTTTATAGGAAGCATTCTGAACAGCTCAGATTAAAGTGCAGCCTCCATGTCATTCATCTCAAATTAAATCCCCACCCTAGAATAGACCAGAACTGCAGCCTGACCACGGTTGTTAAACTTGAGATGTGATATTGAGGTCTGTATCTCAGATTCAAAAGGCAACTTATGACAGCTACTCTGAGGCCAGCTCTTCTCACTTTGGAAAAGGTAAAAAAAATTGCCATGGAATCTCAAAGCATGCATGTGAGTATTCTTAAGAGATTAGAACAAATCTTTGTAAAGGTGAATGTCTACAAGAAAGCATGTAAGTCCGAATATGAGTTAGCATCCTATCCTATAATTTTCATGTCACCGATGTTCAACATGATGCAAAGCATCGCAAACTATGCAGATGACACACTGGATTTATGGAATTGTATTTCTACCCATCAGAGTCCCAGCAGGAAACAGAATTCAATGCAGATGGTTTAAATGAAAATAAATACATAAAAAGACCACTTTCAGAGGGGTAGGCTCGATACAGGGGACAAATAATGGATGAGGAGGTATTCAGAGACCAGCAACAGTGGGAAGCTGTCACTTCCCCCAGGGCTGGAGCAACATAGGGAGAAAAGGGTGTTCATGGACTCTCAGGACTTGGGCCCATGGAGGAGGAGGAGCCACCCTGTAAGAGCAACAGTCACGGAGAAAGGCCAAAGATAAAATACCAAAGCTGGGAAGCAGAGAGGGAGATAAGCCTGATCTCTCTCCTTCCCTTTCCAATCTCCTGCCAATAGTCCCACTGGCTGAAGCCAACCAGAAACCATCTGGATAGAGAGCCTGGGGTGATAGAGGACACAGGGCAGAGTGCAGAAGGATAGAAAATGGATCCATTGGGGGTCTGGAGGAGGAATTGACCGATGAAAAATCACAACACAGGGCTAAAGCAGAACTATGAAGTTCTGCTTTAAAAAAGAAAAGCTCAGTCATCGCTAACGTGTGGATTTGGGACAAATTATTCCAGCAGGAATAGGCTAGGAAAGATCAGTCGGTAGGAAATCGCAGCTCAGAAGGAGGTCCATGTGAGGCCCCTCGTCTGACCCTGCAGAAGCATGGGCTGGCACGGTGCTTGCGAACGAGGTGCTAAAAAGGGTTCGTGGCCAGGCTTCTGACATCACACGTGACCTATCTGCTACAGCTAACATGTCGTTATTTCCACGCTGGTCCACTGCCCTGCTTGGCAGAGTCATAAAGGATTCTCCTGGCATGCATCTATGCCTGGCTCACTGCCCTTGGTACTAGGGTTGAGGAAAGCTACTGAGAGTAGGGGTTACTTTCGGTAGGTTGGTAACCCTTGACTTTCCTTCTCATGCTGGAAAGCTCTTAGAATAGGTCATGTCCCTCCCAGGTCACACCAGTTTGTCTATTTTGTCAGAACCTAAGGAGAAGGCAAAGCTCATTTTACTTGCACAGAGTGGACCTTAGTCTCCCTGGAAAAGTTCTCAGCATCTGTAGAGGCCACTAAGGGTGTAATTCTCCATCCTTCGTTTGTCTCCCCAAAACACAGCAATGTGCTACTCTTGAGAGATTAGAATCCTTTAAAGGTATTTTTCTCTGCCTCCAAATTTGTGGATATAAAGCCACTTCTATCACTTTAATATCTCTTTCTGTCCACATTTCCACTGTCATGTCTATGCTGAATTGTTACAGTAGCTTTGTCACTGGTCTTCGCATCTCTGGTGTGCCCTCCACCTCTTTCTCCATGCTGCAACTTGAGAGATCATTCCAAAATGGCAAGTTTCATTGGATCAGTGCTTTGCTTAAAACCCTTCAATCGTTCTTCATTGCCCTCAGGAAGTGTACAAAATTCTTATAAATGTTTTACCATCTGGCTACTACCTACCCTTATTCTCATCATTCTCCAGCATCAGCTCTCCACACAACAAACACACACACACACACACCCCCTACACACACTCAACCACTACACCCAATCCCATTGATCTCCAGGTTTAGGTTCTACTGATCATCCCACACTCTTCTTTAAGACATGTGGCCTCTTGCATTTTCTGATTTGGGGATACCATTATAGAGAGACCCATTTCATACCTCTGGGTTTTCTTTAAAAGATCTTGGAAGAAAACTGCTGAAATGTTTGCTACAAATGAAGTGTGTGATCTTCCCATTAGTTTCTTTCTTTTAATCATCCTAAAAAGAGTCTCGTAAGTCATCCTTAGGATTCACTTAGAGATGCATAATAATGAAGCCAGTCTCCCAATTTAGCAACCCTCCTGGGATTTCTCTATCTCTTACTGCAGGGCACAGATGCTATGCCTGAGATCAGATACCAAAGTAGAGGCCTGGAAACTAGGGCTGTCTTGATGATTACTTCAAAGTGGGATGGGGAAGGCCAGGGTAAAGTGATGTGTTCATGGAGACTTAAGTACTATCAGAAAAAGGAAGTCAGAATGTTGAGACACTGGGTTTATACTGACATTTCATTTGATTACTATTGAATATGTAATCAGAAAGTAAAAGTTCTCCATTAAATAAAGCCAGTCATTAGTTTAAAGGAAAAACTATTTGGGAGCCTCAACAAATTTGTAATTATTAGTGTTATTATTATTTTTGAGACAGGGTCTCACTCCATCATTCAGGCGGGAGTGCAGTGGTGAGATCTCAGCTCACTGCAACTTCAGCCTCCCGGATTCAAGCGATTCTCATGCCTCAGCCTCCCCAGTATCTGGGATTACAGGCACATGCCACCACACCTGGCTAACTTTTGTATTTGTAGCAAAGACAGGGTTTTACCATGTTGGCCAGGCTGGTCTCAAACCCCTGACCTCAAATGATCTGCCCTCTTCACCTCCCAGAGTGCTGGTGTTATAGGCATGAGCCACCATGCCAGGCCAAATTTGTAATTATTTTTAAAAAGACAAATACAAAATCTTTTGGGGAAAAATTCTGTTCTAGGTGCTGGGAATAGAGAAGTAAACAGAAGGAGACAGTGTCTGTGTTATGACATAGGACTGGGAGAAAATAAATATATGAAAAACAATTACACAATGTCCAGTCTGTTCATGGTAAAAGCCTAGATGGAAAATAAAGCAGAAGTAAAATGGCATTGTGTGAGGGGGCAGGGTGCCTGTTTAAAAGGGATGATCAAGAAAAGCCTCTTTGCAAAAATGAAGCTTGTGCAGAGGCCTGACTGAAGTGAAGAAGGAAGCTGTGAAATATTTAGTAAAAGAGCACACTAGGAAAAGAAAGAGCAAGTACCAAGATCCTGACATGTTCAAGGAACATCAAGGAGGTCAGGGTGGCCACAGTGCCATGAGCAGAAATGTAGAACACTAGATTAGAGAAGAAGCCAGAGTGGAGATCTCACAGGCCTTGGGGACCCTGGTAAGGGCGTTGACTGCTACTGGGTCAACGGGTGCCACTGGAGGATGGACAGCAGGGAGAATGATGTTTTCAAAGGATTGCTCTGGCTTCTGTGTGTGGAAGATGGACTGTCTGTCGGAAGAAGAAAGGAGAGTACCAGCAAGGACATCAGTAAGGAAGATACTGCAATTGTCCTGCAAGACATTAATTTAGGTTTTACCAGGATGCCAATGACATAGAATATGAGGAATGGTTCGATTCAGAATGTATTTTGAGGGTAGGTTGTTGGTAGGATGTTCTGTTGAATTGCATGAGGGCATGAGAGAAAGAAATGAGTGAAAAATAATCCAAGATATGGAACACAACAGGATTCACAGAATTGGAGTGAGAATTGAGAATAGACTTTGGATCTTTTAAGTCTCAGAAGGCTGTTAGATATAAGTATAGAAATGACTGGGCAGTTGTATATTCAAATCTGGAGTTTGAGGAAGAGAGTAGGATTAGAGATTTAATTCAGGTGAATTTAGGCTATGTACAAAATGAAAATCGGCCGGGCGCAGTGGCCCACACATGTAATCCCAGCACTTTGGGAGGCCGAGGCGGGCAGATCATGAGGTCAGGAGATCGAGACCATTCTGGCTAACATGGTGAAACCCAATCTCTACTAAAAATACAAAAAATTAGCCAGGTGTGGTGGCGGGCACCTGTAGTCCCAGCTACTCGGGAGGCTGAGGCAGGAGATTGGCGTGAACCCGGGAGGCGGAGCTTGCATTGAGCCGAGATCGTGCCACTGCACTCCAGCCTGGGTGACAGAGCAAGACTCCGCCTCAAAAAAAAAAAAAAAAAAAAAAAAAAATCATGGGTTTTAATTTCTAAAATATTTAGGGTATTTTCTTTAAGAGAACAGAGGAGGTCCAAAGTGTCAGATTGAGAAGAAGAAGAGAATACAGCAGAAAAGACTGAGAATGAATGTCAAGCACGGGAGTAGAAAATATATGGCCATGGGGAACTCTGGAAGCCATGTGGGAAAAAAAAAGTTTCATGGAGGAGAGAGTCAAGAAGGATGGTTTGAGCTGGCCATGGTGGCTCACGCCTACAATCTCAGCACTTCGCGAAGCCGAGGTAGGAGGATCACTTGAGCCCAGGAGTTTGAGACCTGCCTGGGTAACATAGGGAGACCCTGTCTCTACAAAAAATAAAAATAAATGAACCAGTCATGGTGGCATGCACCTGTGGTCTCAGCTACTTGGAAGGCTGAGCTGGGAGAATCTCTTAAGCCTGGGAGGTTAGACTGCAGTAAGCATGATCACGCCACTGCATTCCAGCCTGGGCAACAGAGCAAGATCCTGACTCAAAAAAAAGAAAGAAAGAAAGAAAGAAAGGGAAGGGAAGGGAAAGGAAGGGAAAGGAAGGGAGAAAGAGAGAAATAGAGAGAGAGAGAAAGAAAGAGAGAGAAAAAAGAAAAAGGAAGGAAGGGAAAGAAAGAAAGAGAAAGAAAGACAGAAAGAAAGAAAAACAGGAAGAAAGACAGAAAGAAAGAAAGAGAGAGAAAGAAAGAAAGAGAAACAGAGAAAGAGAGAAAGAGAAAGGAAGGAAGGAGGAAGGAAGGAAGGAAGGGAAAATGATTTTATCATCATCTCCATGAGGATGGTTATTATTTTAAAAATAGCAAGTGTTGGCACAGATGTGAAGAAATTGGAATCTTTGTGCACTGCTGGTGGGAATGTAAAATGGTGCAGTCAGTATAGAAAACAGCAAAAAGCTTCCTCAGAAAATTAAAAATAGAATTACCATATGATCCAGAAAATAAACTTTTGGGTATATTCCCCCCAAAAAATTGAAAGCAGGGACTTGAACAGATATTTGCGCACCCATGCTTATATCAGCATTGTTCTTAATAGCCCAGAGTTGGAAGCAACCCATGGGTCCATCAAGAGATGAATGGCATGAACCTGGGAGGTGGAGCTTGCAGTGAGCCGAGATCACGCCAATACACTCCAGCCTGGGCGGCAGAGCAAGACTCTGTCACAAAAAAAAAAAAAAGAATAAATTTTGATTTTGATTGAAGTAGACTTGAGCAGTAGTATTGAAGGTTTGACCAGGTAGGAATGGTTAACAGGACCCATTGCCCTCTGTGAATATAATATAAAACAGTTAGTTTCAACAGTTTATGCTTCCACTATGGAACATCCTACTGCCTTGAATTCCACTGCAAGGACAGCCTTAATAACATAATTGCATTGTAAGTCTTTCAGACAAAGTGCTGGTAGGGGTAGTTAAGGGTGTGAAAAAAGCAAACAACCAAAGAAAGATTGTGACTGTGCATCTTCTTACAATCTCTGTATATTCGTTGGAATTTGATATAAGACTTGGTTTTATTACTATATCACCACTTAGGGAGGCTGTAAGGACTGGATCTCTGCTCCCTGCCTTTCACTACTAGAAGCTACCAAATTCAAACACACCCACCCCCCCCCACACACACACCCCACAGGATCATCAAACAACCAAATTGGTCTTGAGTTGGTTTACCACAGTCCACATACACTTACAGAATTGGGTAACTCTATAACCATGACCTGAGTGCCAACTGATTAAAGCCAGTGTGCTGCTGGTGCCTCCAATGCCAGAGCCGTGTGTTAGTACAAGAGCCGGGCACCACTCTCTCCTAAAACTGCAGAGCAATGCAGAGCAAGTCTGTCTCCCTCTGGCTCACATACACCAGAGTTGTCTTCAAGATCCCTGCTCCCCACTCCTCTCTAGCTAGAGCTAGAGTCCAACATTTCTGTCCACTGACCTTTAAAGCCTAAAGGAATGGACAAGGGCAGAGCCTCCATAACTACCACTCCTGCTGAAGCAGCTGTGTCCCCAGATGTTGTGAAGTGCTCTAAAAGAAGGTGGCCATGTACAAACATTGAGTTATTCTAGGTAGCTCTCTCTTGGTGGCCTCCAATAGTTTCAGGTAGGTGACGAGTAGCTAATCTTACACAATCTTGCCCACCAGGATCTAATGAAAGAGAATCTCCAACCAAAATCTCATAGGAGGTGTTTATTAGACAAAAACAACTGTGAATAGGAGGGCACACAGGCAATTCTTATAACCTGTTGGGTTAGCTCAGTGAAGTCCTGCTCTCTGGTGGCCTTGCACAAAATGCGCACTTGAGGCAGACACAACAATTTGGATGCAGAATTCAGTTAACTTTGCAGCTGGCATCAGGGAACCAGAGTCCTCCAAAATTATGGCTGTTCATGGAACTTTTCAGATGCATGCATTAAAAAGGTACACATAAAATTCTTGCTAGATATTATATGCTATTTATGAAAAGTTGGGAAGACTTTCTAAAATATTTTAGCCAATTCACATTTTTGGAGCACCATGATTTCACCAATAAAGATTCATTTCTAGCACTTGTGATGCTAACTAGTATTGATCAAAGATATTAATCAGAAACAAAGACAACTGAAGCCTTCTGATAGCCCTCTCTGGTGGATGGGGTTTCTAATTACAATGCTAGCTTACCACTCCTGTGGTGTGAATTCTTGAGTAAAGCAACTAAGCACAACTATGGTAACATCAAGCACACAGGTAACTAACATTACTTATGCTGAAGTACTCTTATTTTACAAATCTAAGATGCAAAGGTTTTAAGATATACTTTTTTTGCTTCTCTGGGGGGGAAAAACATTGTCAAATATAATTTTACTGCACCGTTGACTGTAAGATATACCCAGGTATCAGAAATGTTAAAATGTGAAATAAAATTGTGTGTCTTACAATTGAGGATATAGCTAAAATGAAATTATAAACATCGTAACGTGAGCCTGTGTTAGTCTGTACCGAGGCATGTTTATATGTTGTTTTCCTTAAGGATGTAAGTCTTTTCCATGTTTGGCTTCTAGCCTTCAAGTAAAATCCAGCTTCCTATTCCTACTTTTCTTATCCTTAAACAAATTTCTCTCTGTAGGGCTCAATGTCATCTGGCCTATTTTGATGACTTTGAAAGTAAGATGCAGTGTTTCTCAAAGTATGAGTTGCAAAACGCCCTGCATCAGAATCAGTTTGGTTGCTTGTTAAAAACATGAATATCCTGACTCCACTTGGAGCAACTGAATTAGAATTCCTAGAGGTGGTACCAGAAATTTGCATTTTACCAGCCCCTCCAGGTAATTCCAATGCATACCAAGGTTTAAGAACAACTGTCCTAAGAGAAAAACACAGCAATAAAATGCCCTTTTACATAAAAATAGAGAAGAAATATTACATATTGGTCACTAAGTTAGAGCATGTAACACACCTTGCAGGACAGGGATGATAAAGTGAGGCAGAGACCGGTTAGATGTTCACCAAACCCATTTTCTTCTTCTGGCAACAAGCCAAATTCCATTCCCAGCCTTCCTGGCAATGGTAGGAGGATATGTTATTGAGTACTAGCCACTGAAATGTGGGTAGAAAGGATATTGGCCACTTCCAGTATTGGATTCTCAGTCTCCTTCAGTATCCTGCAGACATGTATCCTCTTTGTTCTTCAGCCCTCAGAAAACAGAAAGTGTGGCCGCTTCTTAGTTCATAGTATAAATGAAGATGAAATGGAGTAGCTGAGAAGAGAAAAGTCCTATTTGCCAAGAGCTTCACCATGTGAAAAGCAAAAAGAAGATACTTTCAAAGGGGGTACGCCATTTGGGGCATGTTTGGGGTCTTAGTCTGTTCAGGTTTCTATAACGAAATACCTTAGATGCGATAATTTGTAAACAACAAAAATGTATTACTCACAGTTCTGGAGGCTGGAAAGTCCAAGAGCAAAGTGCCAGCAGATTTGATGTCAGTAAGGGCCTGTTCCTCTTACGTGGTGACTTCTATGTGTCCTCACACGGCAGGAGGAACAAATGAACTCCCTCAGGCCTCTTTTATAAGGGAACTACTCCCATTCATGAAGTCTCTCCCCTTGACCTAATCACCTCTTGAAGTTCCTACCTCTTAATACCAACACACTAGAGATTAAATTTCAACTTATAAATTTTGAAGGATGCAAACATTCAGACCACGGGCACTTAATCATATCACTCTCTAGTCTGCCAATGGATGCATCTGTCCCCACTTATGTTCCACTCAGGAAATGTACTTGCTCAAGAGACATTCACAATAAATCAAACCAGGAAAATTATTTATCAGGCAGACAGCATGCCAGAGAAGGGAAGTCTTATTGCAGAAAAACTGACAGTGACCTTTGAAATCCTTATGCAGTTTGTCCAAAGAAACTCCAGAGTGTCCTAAAGAATGGAGTAAGTTAAGAGAGATAAAGAAGATAAAAATTCAGAAGGAATATAATACCTCAAGAAAAATGAAAATTTTGGGAAAGATTCTCAAGAGCATTATAGGTGCACTCTCTTTAGTAGAGGGAGGGCTGTTGTTCACCTGCTAGACATAGATGTGTGCTGGTTAATTATACTTAGTTCCTAGATGGACTGATACTGCATTGGTTGACATATCTGACTGGTAGATGCCAATGACACAATGAAACAACAGTTGTTAAGCATTTTGAATATCCCTCCTGGATGTGGGGAGAGGGTGTGCAGAGGCAATGGAAATGCTGAAAGTAGCACGATGAGAATGTTCAGGTAGTGTTAAAGGCCTTTATGAAGGCATGATTCTAGAAAGCCATCTTGTTTAGTGATGGTGCTATTCCTGACCTTGTCAACCTATATACTCACTCTCTTTCAACCCCCACGCTGGGGGAATCCAATATCTAGTTTCACGCTATGAAATGCACTGAGGGCATTGAACTAAGAGGGTTATAGTATAAAGACTTCTTGGTGTTTGAAATATGCAGCCATTTAAATCATCAAGTGAAGCCAGATAGCTTAATGGTGATTATTCTTTGGAATTCCTAGAAAGTAGCCTCTGGTGGTATGTAAAAGGCCTGGGAACAGGGACTTTTTGAGAAAGGCCCCGGTTGTCAAACTCTCTGCCAAGAATTAGCAGCAATAAGTAAAAGATGGAAATTATTAATTTTTTTCTCTTTATTTCCATATCATTTGTCAGTGTTCCCAACACCATTTGTTAAATAATCTACCCTGTACCTACTAATCTGAAATGCCACCTTCATCATGAAACACATTCTCATATGTTCTTGGATCTATTACTGGGCTTTGTAGTTTATTCCTCCTTATTTTCTGTGAAGTACAGAGTTTGAAACATATCTTTTAAATCAAACTAATTAATTACACAATTTAGATTTTTAACCGTTCATATTTTGCCTATTGCTCTGTCAAAGACTTAAAGAGGTATAATATGTTTCCTGCCACGATTCTAAGTCTGTCAATTACTCCATAAATATAAACTATTTTGCTATTATATATTTTGGTGCAAAATTATTCTCCAGATAAAAGTTTGTGTCAGTTATATATTAGCTGAAAATTATAACTTTTATCAAAACAAAATGAAGCTTCCAGTTTAAAAAATCATAGAGAAAGTATGTTTTGGTTCTGCCTCTTCTCAAAATTGTTCCAAAGCAACAAAGAGAAACTGAAACCTAAATTCCATCTTTGGTGAAACCAGTAGACATCTACAGCCCACATCACAGTAAGTGGAGAAGGAAGGTCAATGGATGAATATTAAATGACTCAGCGATAAGAGAAAGGCCAAACTTACTTATAGTGGAGGGGGAAACAAATCATTATGCTTGGTCAAGTCCTGGAAAGCTTTAGGAATTGGATATACCAAATACCAAAGTCAGAGGTATGGTAGAGCTGATAACCAGGGTGTTATCTGAAAGTCTGTACAAAAAGCAGTCATGTCCAATATTCTCTGCTCTGCCTACCACTATCCTGCATAGCCAGGCTGTTACTGCCAATATAAAGCAAGAGACAAATACTTTAAAACATGGAACCAGAGAGCCTGTAAACTGAGCCACATTAAACATCAAGAGGCACCAGGGCGAGATGTAGAATTGAAAATAGAAGAGTTAAGTAAAAGTCTGCATAATGAATGAAACGAACATCTACCAGATTCAGAATTCTGCATGGTGGGGTAGAGGAACTAAACCTTCTACACACACCCAAAGAAAAGACCTAACTACACTGATATTTGGATTCCCAAAGGAAAAACCAGCTGGTTGCTTATTTGCCATATAATGAAGTCAACCACTTCCATCTACGTAACTTTCCATTCCTAGTGCCTTACCCTTAAATATGAGTTGACTTATATAAGCTGAGAATCACCACATCTCTAAAGAAAGCTTCTGGTATTAAAAAAAAAAAAATCAAAGCAAAAAAAAAAAAAAAAAAAAAGAGGGAAGAAGGAAAACCAGCAGTAGTAGAAACAATGCAGGAAACAAGGTAAACTTTAAAGAAATTATAATTAATATTCTCAGAGATAATAAAACAATGCATCTATATAACAAGTATAGGATGCTCTTTACAAAATGGGGAGAAATTAGAGATCAAAAACAACTTTTGGAAATTAAAAACATGATAACTATAATTTAAAGCTCAATAGACTTTGGAAAACAAAGTTTAAGGATCCGTAAGAAATTAGAACAAATGATAAAGAAATAGAGAAGAGGGAGGAATTCTAGCTTTAGAAAGCAAAAAATTAAGGAAATGTAGGAGAAAATATATCAGGGGACTAATGAAAATTAACTTTCTTATAAATTAAACATAGGAGATTCTAGTTAAAAGTATTTCCCAGGTGCCTCGCACAATGCATGATACAATGCTCACATCAATTCACACAATAACAAAATTTCAGAACCATGAGATAAAGATAGGATTCTGTGATTGTTAATTTTATGTGTCAGCTTAACTGGGCTAAGGGCTGCCCAGATAGCTGGTAAAACATTTCTTGGTATGCCTGTAAGGATGTTTCTGGAGAAGATTAACATTTCAATCAGTAGACTGAATAAAAAAGATTCACTCTCACCAGTGTAGGCAGGTACTATTCAGTATGTTGAGGGTCTGATGGAACAAAAAGGTGGAGGAAAGGCAAACTCTTTCTTCTTGAGTGTCCATCTTCTCTTGCCATAGGACACTAAAGTTCCTGGTATTCAGTTCTGTCCAAATTATATAACTGGCTTTCTCGGCTCTCCAGCTTGCATATGGCACATTGTGGGACTTCTTGGCCCTTATAATCGAGTGAGTCAATTCCCATAATAAACTTCCTTTTATTCATATCTATCTAGATATCCTATGGTTCTGCTTCCCTGAAGTGCCCTGACTAATATAAATCCAAAAACATACAAGGTGGGTTGAGAAATGGGTCACATACAAAGGATCAGGAGTCAGAATAGCACTGGACTTCAGAAGAGAGGAACTAGAAAGAAATGGGGCAGAGACTTCAAAAATCTGAGAGAAGTATTTTCTAACCTAGAATACCAGACTGGCAAAGTTTTCAATTAAGTGTTGGGTAGAAATGCAAAAGCCTAAAGAAAGCAATAACTATCGCACATCTTTTTCTTTTCTTTTCTTTTTTTTCCTTCCAGAAGGCAACTGAAGGATGTGCTTGGACCTAATTTTGGTAGTAATCCAAGAAAAAGAAAGAGAGGACTCGGAAAATTGGGGGAGGGAATAAAGGGAGGTGACAAAGCTAAGTCCCAGGCTGACAGTCTGGCAGCAAGCCTAGAAAGCAGTTCGTTTACATGGGAGCAGAAGGGTAGAGACTCTAGTGGTGATGTCTCCTGAAAAAGGCTTGAAATAAAAGAATATATGCCAGATTTAAACACATGGAACTTATATTGAGACATATCTTACAGAGCTTTTGGTATTTATGGAAAATCTTAGCCACAAGTTCAAAAAAAGAAAAGAAACTAAGCAAATACAAATAATGAAGCAAGCATTGACTCCAGGCAAATATATATAAGAACATAAATATTTGTAATATATAACTGATTAAGCAGTTAGCACTATTCACATAGTAATGGTAATAAAAACATTGGTGACTGATTCTGTTGGTTACTTTGCCAGTTCCTACGCCCCTTTCTTCCTATCAAAATATTGGTTTTGTTCAGGCAGCAATGTGTCTATCTGAAAATCTGTGCAATGCTAGATTATCTTACAGTTTGAGACAGCCATGTGACTCAGTGCCTGCTGAGACATGTGCTAAGGGTTTCTGGGAAAGTTTTCATTTTCCTTTCTCCTTGTACCTCTTCTCTTCCTTTTTCCTCCCTGCAACATGGATATAATGCCAGAGGTGCAACAGCTGTCTTATGATCATAAGAAAACACACACATATACACACATACACACATGGCAAAAATGGGAAATAGAAAAACAAAAAGATCTTGTGTCTCTGATGACAACACAGAGCAACTACATCAGCCCTTGACTGCCTGAAAGCTACTATTCAGACTGCTTTCTGTTATTTGCAACCAAGCTCATTCCTAACTAATACAATACTGGATGTGGACCTAATTCCAAATTGTGATATAACTACATCAGAAGAATGACAGCAGTATAAAGTGGATATAAAATAAAAACATAAACAAAAACCCAATTATTTGCTCGCATTGTAAGAAGCCAGAGCTGTTGATCAAGAGATATCAGCTTATGTTCATCAATTTTAACATGGAGAAACAGCTAAAAGATTTGAACAAAGTTGCTTCTAGGGTATTAAAGAGGGTGAGGTGCAGGGAACTGATATATTTGTTGTGTCTTTGTCTCAGTCTTCTCAGGCTACTATAACAAAATATCATACACTGAGTGACTAAAACAGCAGACGTTAATATTTTCACAGTTCTGGAGGCTGGTAAGTCCAACATCATGGTGCCAATGTATTCAATGTTTCATGGGGGTGCTCTTTCTGGTTCACGGGTGGCCACCTTCTTGCTGTAGCCTCACATGACAGAGAGAGGGTGCTGATCTCTTGCTCTTCTTGTAAGGTTATTAATACCATCATAGGGGCCATACATGCATGACTTCATCTAAACCCAATTACCTCCTAAAAGTCCCACTTCCACGTACAATCACACTGGTAAGTTAGAGCTTCAACATATGAGTCTGGTGGACAAAGATTGCTATGCATTGAACAAATATTCAGTCCTTAGTGCAGTTCTACTACTTTTTACCTGTAAGATTTTTTTTTTTTTTTTTTTTTTTTGGTTTTTGTTTTTGTTTTAGACGGAGTCTCACTCTGTCGCCCAGGCTGGAGTGCTTTGGTGCGATCTCTGCTCACTGCAACTTCCGTCTCCCAGGTTCAAGCTATTCCCCTGCCTTAGCCTCTTGAGTAGCTGGGATTACAGACACCTGCCACCACCCCTGGCTAATTTTTGTATTTTTAGTAGAGATGGGGTTTCACCATGTTGACCAGGCTGGTCTCAAACTCCTGACCTCAGGTGATCCACCTGCTTCAGCCTCCTAAAGTGCTGAGATTACAGGTGTGAGCCACCACACCCAGCTGAATTTAGTATTTTGAAAGACATACTCTGTTGCCATTCTACTGCTTTTATCTGTAAGTTTTCTTTAAAAATGCATTTTGAAAAGGGTTTCTTAAGCTGCATTTCCTTAATTGTCAGAATCAGGATTGAAACATTAATCCAGTTTTTATGTGTAAAACAGCACATACAATTTTCTTGTCTTTTTTATTTCCTGTTTTTTTCTTTTATCTTTGGTTTTCTTCTGTTTTATGACTCACTTTTTTTTTTTTTACAATTTCTTTTTGAGATTTTACTTTGTCGACTTGTTTATTCTTTGATTCATATAAGACACTTTGTTCCATGTATTGTACTAGAAAATAGGTTTAGAGAAAGGTACCTAATCCTTGCCCTTCAGGCATTTGAGGTTACCAGGAAGTCCTTATAGTCTAAGGCAAGTGATATAGCAAAGGTATACCCTTATGAAGGAGGAAGCCCTAGGAACATTATGGTTTTTCAAAAACCTGGACTGGGGCCGGGCGCGGTGGCTCAAGCCTGTAATCCCAGCACTTTGGGAGGCCGAGACGGGCGGATCACGAGGTCAGGAGATCGAGACCATCCTGGCTAACACGGTGAAACCCCGTCTGTACTAAAAATACAAAAAACTAGCCGGGCGAGGTGGCGGCGCCTGTAGTCCCAGCTACTCAGGAGGCTGAGGCAGGAGAATGGTGTAAACCCGGGAGGCGGAGCTTGCAGTTAGCTGAGATCCCGCCACTGCACTCCAGCCCGGGCGACAGAGCGAGACTCCGTCTCAAAACAAACAAACAAACAAAAAAACAAACAAACAAACAAACAAACAAACAAACAAACAAAAAAAAACCTGGACTGGCTTTTCAGGGAAGACTTCCTGGTGGAGGTGACTGTTGAGCTGAATCTTAAAACATAATGTTGATTACTTAGTTCAAAGAACGGAGAGAGGTCTTTTCTAGGTATAGGGAACAGAATGTATAAAGAAAAGAAAGCAAGAGAATGTCTTGGGTTTTAGGTAATTACAAATAGTTTAGTGTTGCAGAAATTTGGCAGGTGGTATTAGGTTGGTGGAAACATAATTGCGGTTTTTGCCATTAAAAGTAATGGTAGCAGATCATTCCAGCAGGTCACAGAGGGCTTTGAAAGTCACTTTCAAGAGGGGTGCTACTGAATAACCTTAAGCAGGGTGCAAATGCAACAGTGGGGAGGGTAGGAATGAGAATGGAATGCAGCAGGCCTTTTCATGATATTTAAGATACCTACAATAAAGGAGATTCCAATGAAGAGAAAGGTTTAGAATGGAAGAAACGAGTACAGTCAGGAGACCTCAAGCCTGTTTTCTTAGAGGGACAGAAGGAGGCTATCTCTCTCCGTTTTGCTCCAAACTGGCCCAATCTCTCTGTAGCTCAATACAAAAAAAGCTCCATTAAAAATGGAATAAGACATTCCAGTTAATATGATGACGAAACATCATCTCTAAGGACTCCGTGTCACTGCACAGTGGTTTGAGTGAGCTGTTTTTTGAGGAGTAGGGGATTCAGACAGAAACCCTGAGAAGGTAGAAGTGGCTTCAGACACGATTTAATGAGGATTATGAGACTGCAAAGAGATTGGATAAACCCTCTTTCCCCTTCTGCCAAGGGACACTTCTTGGGTCCCTTGTGAAGTCTTTCATTTTTAATACATAGATAGCGTAATAAGATTTGGCAGTGTTAGGAATTACAGGCAAAATCATGGTTTTTTAGTTTATCCCAGGGCTTTGACCCTATCAAAAGAGCGGTGTGGTTGATGTGGGGGATGGTGACTGAATAACACATGAGTAGATGAAGGTGGAAGACCTTAATTTGGTATTTCCATTACATGTATGTTACACATTTTATAATTGTCTTGCAGTCTGTGGGTTTTCTGTGCTTTTTCATTCTTTTTTCTCTATTTCAGTTTTGAAATTTCAGTAGATAGTTCTTCAAGCTAACTGATTCTTTCCTCAGTTGAATTCATCAAAAGAATTCTTCATTTCTATTATGGTGTTTTTGATTTCTAGCATTTCTTTTTGGATCTTTGTTAGAATGTCTATCTCTCTGCCCATATCACCCATCTGTTCTTGCTTGTTGTTCATGTTCCCATTTGAGCCCTTAGCATATTAATCATAGTTGTTTTAAATTCCCAGTCTAAGTCCAAGATCTCTGCCATGTTTGAGTCTGCTTCTGAGATCTGCTCTCTCTCTTCAAATTGGCGGTGGGGAATGGGGGGTTGTCTTTTATGTCTTTTATGCCTCATCATGTTTTGTTGCAAGCTAAACATGATGTACTGGGTAAAAGGGATCTGGTACTGGTTCCCACAGAGTTTTCTGCTCCTGGGCTTTGCTCCACTAAGTGATTGTCTGTATGTGACTGTTCATCTCTTCCATTTGGCGGGCAGCTGTTTGCCCTGTACTGAGTTTTCTGATTGCTTTAAGAAAAGCTGTTCATTTTAAGGTTATTCAGCTTTTTCTCTTGTTGTTTGGATGGAAGAGACAACTTCCAAGCTCCTTACCTGCTGGACGGAAACCCAAAGAAGTCTTTAATTTGGAATTGTATTCACCAGTTTATGAACAACACTGAAGAATTTGCTTTCAGAATTTTAAAATGAAAGTTTTAACCACTCACTTCCATTGCTTACTTAGTGAATGACAGGGAAGGACTAAGTTTTTGCCTTCGTATGAGGATGTTTAGTGAGATCCAGTTCTCTTCTTATCAACACAGAACTTCAGAGGACTCTGCATCCCATTCTGCAGGTGAGCACAGCTAGGTTCAGACAGGTAAAGTGATTTTCTAACATTGCATAGCCGAAGAAAGGTCTGGGGCCCGAATCCAGGTCTCCTGAGTGAGTTCAGCATTCATTCCATGTCTTACATGTCACCCTGGTCCACGCTCCCAAAGACGATGAGAGTCCTTTAACCTTCGTCCACAGAGAGGATAGTCACATCGGCAAAGAACCTGGAGGATAGGTGTGGGTGGCCTTATTAGACAGTGAGAGGTAGGGAGGTGATACTGGGAAGACTCAGAGCCAAGAAGAAACATCCTGATTACAGAAAGATGTGTTTTGAAAAGGAAAGGGGACTTGGAGGCTATAGGAATGTGAGCCATCTTTCTCGTTACTCCCTGGAGTTCAGCACCCTGCCCAAATCCGGCAATTGTCTGCACACCGATGCCCTCTGGTGGTTTGAGGAAAGAGATCCTTTTCCCAAAACTTGGCTACAGTAGAAACTTCAAACTTGAGTCGCTGGGAGGGAAAGAAGCTGTCCTACCTCCATCCTTCTCTTTGGTTCAGAGATTTGTCTAAACAGCGTTTTTCTCAAAATGTACTTTCTAATGTATTGTTTTCAACAATCCAAAGACATTTAGAAATGTGAGTGATGGAAAGCATTAACCCATATGGAGAACCATATGCACCTAAGTTTAAGGATGGGAGAGAGGAAACCATAGAAACACGCACACACTAAAGACATCCTGGGATGTGCACACACAACTACAAATACCTGGGGTGGATACAGGCTTTGTGAGCCTTAAAGGTTATGAAATTTGGGAAGCTCCCTTTGATAAAAGGAATATACAAGTACAAATGCAAAATTAGACACAGAACCATGACAGGGTCTCTTTCATCAGCTTCATAGTGAATAAATTTCACATGTACCCATATACTTGTGCATACACAAAGAGGAAATTAAAGTGTAAAGTAGAGTAACTTTTATTTTTTATGCTATTTCTGAAGTTCTATAGCTAATGAGAATAAAATCACTTTGGAAAGCTACACACTTATTTCTATGATGTTACCATTGTTTAGAATTTATCTGGAATTACTTACAGGAATTGTCTTCAGATCCTGTGACATATTCCTCAAAATACCATTAATCATGGTAACTTTTATCATTTGAGTGCAGATTCATCTTTATTTGAAATAGCCAAGGCCACACAGAGCCTACTCTGGTAAGTACTGAGGTAGGTAGTTAGGCCGGATATGCTGTTTTTGGTCAAGAGTAAAAAGTCATTTAAATAAACCATCAAACTATTTTTCCCATTTAGTGCTTCTATACTATTCTGTGGACAAGTTTCTCTGAAAAGGAACTTCAACATATTTTTAGCAATAAAAAGATCATTTGGATTCGGAATGTAGATGGTAGCCATGAGAATGTGCTCACGCTCTTACAACTATATGAAGATAATCGGCCAGGGGCCCAGCCACTGAGCTGGGAAATCCATTCACCTGTTCACACAGAAGCCAAGCCTCCCCGGGCTGCTCTCAGCTCGGAAATGAGTGTAGCAGGGACTGAAAGAAGACCCATCCCTAGCAGGGACACCTCTTGATGACCAGCTTTGATGGCTCAAAGACATCCCAAGACTTTGCTGAACCATTTGTAGACTACACAGAAGTCTAGGATGTTTCCATCCTTGAGAAACTTTCTCTGTCTCCGTCCTTCACTCAAGGTCAAACTTGCCCCAGGGTCTGATGGCTCTCCCAGCTTGCCTCCCTCTGATCCTACCCCACAGGCATTTCCTTCCTGCAGGTATTTTTCTTAAAAGACTTTGCACATGACCGTTTTGGTTTTTGCTTCTTGCAGGACTTGGTCCAGCTTTCCACAGTAACCACTTTGAAGAACGTTGTCATCTTTGTTCTCTCTGATATCTACATAACTGCAACAAAGAATCTGGATCCATTTTTGTATGTTTAATTGTTGATGGCTTTTATATCTCATCCCTTCCTCTACTCCTTGTGCCCCACATCTGGAAAAAGAGATAAGAAAGCCTAGGTGCTTCTTCCTTAGCACTAGTAGGAAATTCAAACCCTATAACCTCCTGCCCCAGCATAGGAAGTTTCACTTTGGCTCTACTCCCCAACCACCATTAAAACTCAGCAATATATGAATATACCACAATTTATTTATCTGTTTGTACTGTTGATGCACGTTTGGGTTGTTTCTAGTTTGAGACTTTACGAACAGTATTGCTGTAAACATTCTTGAACATGATTCCTGATGCACAGGAATCATGTTATTTTGGACCCGCTTGGGAGGCCTGCCCTGATCTCCCAGAGACCTCAATTATATAAGTAATAAAAGTTTTCACAGTCTCTTGATGAACATGTGGCATCATCAGTTGCAACATCTAAACCAGTTTGGGAGGGAGGTCTATCCATCTTGGAAGGTGGCCACAATAGTAATAAAATGTTGCTAGTTACCAAATATTGGAAGTGGTTAGTGTCTTAGTCAGCTCAGGCTCCTATAACAAAATGCCACAGACTGGGTGGCTTAAACACCATAGATTTATGTCTCACAGTTCTGGAGGCTGGGAAGTCCAAGATCAAGGTGTTGGTGGCAGATGTGGTTCTTGGCAAAAGCCCATTTCCTGACTTGCAGGTAGCCTTCATCTCATTGTATGCTCACAAGACCTTTTATTTGGGCATGGATATAGAGAGAGCGAGGTCTTTCTTCCCTTCCTTATAAGGACACTGTAGGAGTGTCCTACTTATAATCACACTATGCGAGCTCCATCCGCATGACCTCCTCTACACCTAATTACCTCCCAAAGCTCCACCTCCACACATCACAACATTAAGGGTTAAGTCTTCAACAGATGAACTTGGGAGGATGCAAACATTCAGTCCATAACAGTTACTCTGGTCCACTATGAAAAAGAAAATTTGCAACGTATCCTACATTTTCAGTTGAGGGGGTCACTAGCTATGCAGTGAGTCCTCTTCTTTCAGGGTGTGTAAAATGATGCCATTCAGAAAATCTAGCACTGCCCACCTACTCCCCACGCACCACTCTAATATAAAAGGATGGCTGGGAAGAGAGGAGGTGGCATTTTGAAGAAATGTCATGTTTACAAAAAGTAGCTATCTCTTCTCTCCAAGGCTGAGGGAGGGAGTCACCAAGACAATCCACCACAGAGTGGGAAGTGCCTAAACCTTTTCTCCCTCCACTAAGTCTGGGATGAGAAGATCATGTTGTCAGAAAGGTGACAAACGAATGGACTGGCAAAACTAATTACCACTAGGGCATGTCAATAAAGGTGGAAGAGAGAAGATATGGCTGAAATGGGGGGAGACCTCAGTGGGGGAGCCAGAACTCCTCACATTTTCATGTGGCAAAGATGTGTAAGTATTTTAAGACATAAAGGTAGATAGCTCCAGATATCTTGAAGCTATTTCAGCCTATAAGTTTGCAGGCATGGTATGGGGGACAACGAAGCAAGATGGGATAGGCCTGTAGTGAGTTTTGGGAAGAAGAGGGAGATATTGAAATTGAGAAACAAATCCAAAGGAATGTGCAGGCCATGGGTCCCCCAGGGCTCTCAGAAACACCAGCCAACACCCCGCTGAAATAATCAGTATTCTTGGAATCTGGAAGCTATGCGTCTCGGAGACTTGACACACAGTTAGAACCGACGGCTACTGGCTACTCAGTGTCGGAAAACAGACAAAAGCCAATGGACAGAAGAAGTGACTTTGCTACGGGTCAGCCAATAAGGGACCTGTGGCACCCCCCCTTCCTTTGGGCTATGACATCGGTGTGATATGTGCCACCTCTATATTCAAGCCACCAGTCACAAGTATAACCTCTGTAGTCAGGGATGAGTGAGGAGGACCTTAAAATGATTATAAAATTAACCACTCAAAATAAACAACACTGAATCTAAGAGAAACAATGTAAGATGGATCTAATAACTAAAAGTGATCAAAGAACAGTGGAATGCCACTGTGCCATTGGAAGGGGAATCCACTATCACGTGGAGGAAATGTTGAATAAAACACAAGTCATAGCAGAAATTGAAAAAAACAAAATGATTTTGTGTTTTTGTTATAGTGAGCTGATATTCTTTTTTAAATTAATTTTTTAAACTACAGGCCAGGTGTGGCGGCTCACATCTGTAATCCCAGAACTTTGGGAGGCCAACGCGGGTGGATCACCTGAGGTCAGGAGTTCAAGACCAACCTGGCCAACGTGGGGAAACCCCGTCTCTACTGAAATACATAAAAATTAGCCAGGCATGGTGGCGGCCACCTGTAGTCCCAGCTACTTGGGAGGCTGAGGCAGGAGAATGGCGGGAACCCAGGAGGCAGAGCTTGCCGTGAGCCGAGATCGCGCCACTGCACTCCAGCCTGGGTGACAAGAATGAAACTCTGTCTCAAAAATAAATAAATAAATAACTAAAACTATGAAAACATTTTCAAAGAAATGAAGAAACATTAACTTTAATTTGATGCCCCCATAGATATATGCAATTAATTGCTTTCCCGTTTTTAGACAAGTTAATTTAAACTAGGTTATGTTCATTATGTCCAGCAGCTGGGCTTGTTCTCACATGTTCTCTCCTCTTTGAATATCTGTCCTCCCAGTCCAACTTGTATCCCACAATTTAACATTTTATATTGCTAGAGGAAACAAACCCATCTTTTCTCTCTTCCTTCAGGGACTCTGGGGAAGAGAATGTCCCTTGGCTAAGAATTTAATCTAGCTCTTTCAAGAAGTAATTGCAAAACCTCTGTGAGGTGTTTGGTTAGTTATGAGAGCAGTTCTTAAGAGGCATAAAGCTGGAAAATGGGCCCATTTCTTATTTTCAACAGGCCCTAGGGGTGACAGTTTGAAAGGGTGGGAGTACTTACATTGTTCAAAGGTAGATTACATAAGGTGTTAACTACATGGAGGGAAGAGGCTTTGCAAACTACAGGGCTATTTAAAAAGTATTTCTCTTCCACTTTAGGGGTTTAGACTAATAGATCTGATAGTTAATATTTATCTTTGGGAGCTGTGTGTATGTGTAGTGGAGAAAAGTGTGGATGATGAGTACAAGGTTGCAAGGAGAGTCCATAGCTTTCCAATGAGCAATCAATAGGATGAGGATTGTCTGCAACTCACTGTGGCATGGAGACCCCAAGGGGACTGGAGGAGGAGTGTCCGGGCCAGCTTGGAAGGGTTCTGTGGGACTGAGGATGCCAAGTCCACCATCAACTCTCTCTGGGATACCGTCTTAAATGGAATAACTTAGAGCTAGATAAAAGTGCTGCTCATGGGGAAGGAGGCAGCTACTGGGTTGAGATCAGTCTCTGCAGGAAGGAAGAACATTTTGCTGAAATGAATAATGAGTCACAGGAAGGAGAATAGGGAGAGATGCTTCTCGACGAGGAGCAGATCCCAAAATAAGGGTGTATGGCTAGGAATTAGGGGAGCCCATAAGAGGATCCCTATGTGGGTTTCATATTGTGAGTGTTTTTCCTTTGTATTATGGCAAGGGAAATTTTAGATATTTGTGCACTTGTATTAAGATTTCCTTTTGTTATTAGAATCCTGCAGAACAGCTGACATGCATACATATATATACATATATATCAGAGGAGATCAGAGATGTTCTGGATGTTATGGCGGTAGACATATGCACATATCTATCAATCAGTAGTGTTTTGAAGAACAGCATAGCGAACGAAGTAGGGCCGGGCCAATTTGCCCTTCTGTGGGTGTCATGCAGAGGGAGAGGCATCCTAGACAGAAACTCCTTCCCAAATAAATGGTCAGAGGCCCAAGATAGAGCTGGGAGCTGCGGGAAGCAAAGCAGAATGGTGAGCCTTGGAAGGCTTGTAAATGAAGCCCTCCTCCTTCCCCGTATACATGAAAAGAAGGTGACCTTTCAAAACGAGAAGAGGCTGACGTGTAGGTTACTCTACTCACTCCTCGGGACCATCTTCTCAAATGCCACATCCTTTACTAAGCTTTCCCTTAGCTCATCCGAGCTGGGAAGAATCCTTCACACCTCTGAAAGCTGAGAGCCCTTGATTTGGGGCTCCCTTATGGCACTGAACAATTTCTGCTTTAAATGAGAGTTATTTTGGAAAGTAACTCCTTTGTTCAGATACCTTTGGTTTGCCACCCAATCCCCCAAGCCCCAATGCACTTTTCATTCTCTCCATTCCTTTTCAGCAGTGGGATACTGAACTGCTACAAAACACCAATAGACCCACATACTCTCCAGCTTCTGTGGGAATGGGACTGGGAGGAGCTCTTACAGTGGGAAGAAGAGAGGTTGGGATATGTAATACCTCAGTGCTTTCCCTGAGAGGTCACCTCAAGGTCACTACATACATCTTTCAGCTGAAAGTCACTCCTTTCAAGGTACCTGACACGATGAGACCCCATCCCTTTGTGTCCGGAATTGGTTCCTTCTGGTGGGTTCTTGGTCTCGCTGACTTCAAGAATGAAGCCGCAGACCCTGGCGGGGATTGTTAAAGTTCTTAAAGACGGTGCGTCCGGAGTTTGTTCCTTCCGATGGGTCCAGAGTTTCTTCCTTCTGGTGGGTTTGTGGTACCACTGACTTCAGGGGTGAAGCTGTAGACCTTTGCAGTGAGTGTTACAGCTCTTAAAAGTGGCGTGTCTGGAGTTCTTCATTCCTCCCAGTGGATTGGTGGTCTCGCTGGCTTCAGAAGTGAAGCTCCAGACCTTCGCAGTGAGTGTTACAGCTCATAAAAGCTGCGTATCCAGAGTTGTTCCTTCCTCCCGGTGGGTTTGTTGTCTTGCTGATTTCCAGCGTGAAGCTGCAGACCTTCGAGGTGAGTATTATAGCTCATAAACACAGTGCGCATCCAAAGAGTAAGCAGCAGCAAGATTTACTGCAAAGAGCAAAAGTACAAAGTTTCCACAACAGGGAAAGGGACCAAACGGGTTGCCGCTGGCCTGCTTTTATTCCCTTATTTGGCCCCACCCACATCCTGCTGATTGGTCCATTTTACAGAGTGCTGACTGGTCCATTTTTACAGAGTGCTGATTGGTGCATTTACAAACCTTTAGCTAGACAGAAATGTTCTCCAAGTCCCCTACCTGATTACCTAGACAAAGAGCACTTATTGGTGCATTAACAAACCTTTAGTTAAAAACACAGAGCATGACTGGTGCATTTACTTTAGCTAGACAGAAAAGTTATCCAAGTCCACACCCGACCCAGGAGCCCAGCTGGTTTCACCTGTCACCTTTCCAAATTCCAGCATCTACCACCCACCTTACTTCTGAAGGGACTAGGGATGGTAATACCTCAGTGCTACTCACCCAGGTAACCACAATGCTCCTTATGCCTCACCTATATTCATTCCTCTGCCAGTAGATCTTTAGCTTAACTTATTCTGTGTATACTAAATGTTTGCTATTGGTATCTCGCCTTGCACATCCTCTTCCTATACTATAAATAAATTGAGAGCACATTAATAAATGTTTGCATTACGCCCATATCTGACCATGGCTAAAAGAGAGTCTTGCATATTATAGGTGCCCGATAATCATTTATTTAATGATATGTCCACTTGTCTATTTCTGGCACAGTGTTTATGAACCTTGGGGCTACTGAAACCTTGGGCTGGATGGGACTCTTTGTTGTAGTGGGCTGTCTGGTGTGTTTGGCAGCATCCCTAGTTTCTGTTTACTGCATACCAGTAACACTCCAATCCCAGTTGTGACAACCAAAAATGTCTGCAGACATCGTGAAATGTCCCCTGAGGAGCTGTATCACACCCAGTTGAGATTCGCTGCCCTGGATGCTTGCTACTTATGCCATTTTAGCATTCAAAAAACAATACCTTTACTTTGTAATAGCAGTTCATAATCTACATATATGTGTATATACAAGCACATCATGGCTGAATGTACATATTGAATTCCTTAAAATGAATCCTTCAAAGTTGCAGAGTCTGACATATATAAATATATGGGCACATGTGAAAAATGCATTTGAAAGGGGCTTTCAAAGTTAGGAAATCAAAGACAGTTTTTCTTACTTTTGAAAAATAAAATCTTCATTATCCAATGGAAAAAAATTCACCCACAAATTGGAGATAATATTAAATGAGATCTCTTTGACCTTTACAGAGTTGCACTTAGATCTTCAAAAGATCATAGGCATAAGTGGAAATGTAAAAGTGCTAAAATAGCACATGAAAATAGGAAATAATCAAAAGAAGGTGCTTCAAAGTACAACAGTAAGAACACAAGTGTCTACCAATCCCTTCCCCCACATCCAGGTATTCATTGAGATGACCCATGGCTTGCAGGCACAGGGAAACATATCACAATGCCCTTTAATTTGCTGCTTGCAAGAAAACTCTGTTAGGGGCCTCAGATGTCTAAAAGCCACTGTGTTGGTCTTTGTATATTATCTCAGGTTTCATTCTTCCCCTTTCCGCTGTGTATCCATTTGCTTCCTCTTCAGCTCTGGTTCTTTCTCTAACCAGTGGACACTGTGTGAGTACCACCATGTTGCAGAAATCTAGGGGAAGCCAGTCACTTAATTTAGGAGCAATCTTTTGCCAGAGGGCTCTCTTTTATTACAATGGCAATACAGTTCCTCCCCCTCCCTCAAAGGGCTAAAGATACTGTGGGACTGTTTTGAGGAGTACTTCAAAGTCCTGTATGAGGTATATGTGATGGAGGAAATTTTCCCAGGGCTTTGGTGCATGGAACTTAGGCAAAAGCACTGGAAACTGTCTGAAGACCCAAAGAGGCAGTTTCCAATGAGGTCATCAGTTCAAACAGAGTTGGACATAACAGGAAGAGACAGTGTAAGACACCAATAATATGGGCAATTGTGGTGCCCGCCAGTCCCGCGCCATGCGCCTGCACTTCTCAGCCCTTGCGTGGTCGATGGGACCGGGCACCTGGGTGCAGGGGACCGAGCTCTTCAGGGAGGCTCGGGCCACGCAGGAACGCATGGCAGGGGCGGGGCGGAGGCTGGGGCATGGCAGGCTGCAGGTCCCCAGGCCTGCCCTGCGGGGAGGCAGCTGAGGCCCAGCGCAGCACTGGCAGGCCAGCACTGTTGGGGGACCCCGCGCACCCTCTACAGCTGTTGGCCCAGGTGCTAAGCCCCTCACTGCCCGGGGCCGGTGATGCCAGCCGGCCACTCCAAGTGTGGGCCTGCAGAGCCCAAACACACCCTGAACTGGCACTGCCCCTTTACCCACCTACCCCCCAGCACTGCACGCAGCCCCAGTTCCTGCCTGCGCCTCTCCCTCCACATCTCCCCATAAGCAGAGGGAGCCAGCTCAGGCCTTGGCCACCCCAGAGAGGGGCTCCCACAGTGCCGTGGCAGGCTGAAGGGCTCCTCAAGTGTGGCCAGAGTGGGCGCCGAGGCCGAGGAGGCCCCGAGAGTGAGCAAGGGCTGCAAGGGCTGCCAGCAGCTGTCACTTCTCAGTGGGAGCCAACAAAAGAAAAATATGAGATCAATAATCAGCTGAGGGTAATTCAGAAGCCCAAGTTAATTCTAAGGCCAAGTACAAGAATCTGTGGTGGCTTTTTAAATTGCTCCCAAAGCAGCTGACAAAAATGTGTTGAATTTAAAGGGACAGTAGTATAAAATCAACCACAATAATAGCAGGCGCCTTAAATTGAACTTTCACCGATGGAAGTGAGACTTTAACTCTATACTAGTTAAGAGGTGGGTGTGGCTCCTCTATTTAATGGAGAAAGGTAACAGCAACAGCCTTCAAACCACACTAGAGGTAGCTTAGTTCTGCTTCTTTGCTCTCACTCACAATTGTTCCTACAAACTTAACCTAAAGTCTATTCATCAGCCTTTCCAAAGATTTTAAGTTACTAAATGTGTTTTAATAAATTCCTTTCTGCTTAAAGTAGCTAAAGAAGATTGTATTCTCATGATTACAAATACAATAATCCTTAAATTTTAATTCAAGACACACACACACACACACACACACACACTGAAATAACACACTCTACACTTAGATGAATCTGTAAGAAACTATTGATACTTAGGCTCCCATCCTCTGGTCAGCCCTCATTTGGAAACAGGGCTAGATTAAGTTCTTATCAATTAATGGAGAAGGGGATACAGTAAGAGGTGAAAGTCTTGCCAGCATTTGGGAGTTTCTCATTTTGGTGCACAATCAGTACCATACAGTATATAACCCTACAGTATTGTAACAATATAGATTGATTTTAAAATATCATCTTCCATTAATCTACATTGTATACAATTGGATTTTAGTTTCCCACTTAAAGCTTTACAATAAGAAGTTATATATGTATATATAATATACATATACATATGAAATGTATACACAAATGCCCACATTATAGTCTAATCGTGTTCTTATGACATCTCAAGATAATAAAAATTACAAAGTTTCCATCTCAAAAATCAATCTCCCAAGAAACTAATTTGCAAAGGAAGGCCACCAAGGAAGTAGAAAGTTTCTGGTCATGGTTCAGGTAAGGACAGATCCCAGGAAGTCGAGCCTAGAGTTTGTGGTCATTTTTTACTTGTGGGTAATTTTTGATTCTTTAGGGGATGCCTGGAAGAGGTTAGAGTGGCAAAAAGATTGGAGTTCAGAGTTCACTAAGCTGTGCTTTTTTTTTGTGGCAGAGCCTCACTCTTGTTGCCCAGGCTGGAGTGCAATGGCACAATCTCGGCTCACTGCAACCTCTGCCTTCTGGTTTCAAGTGATTCTCCTGCCTCAGCCTCCCGAGTAACTGAGATTACAGGTGCCTGCCCCCACCCCAGCTAATTTTTGTATTTTTAGTAGAGACAGGCTTTCACCATGTTGGCCAGGCTGGTCTCAAACTCCTGACCTGGTGATCTGCCCCCCTTAGCCTCCCAAAGTGCTGGGATTACAGGTGTGAGCCACTGTGCCTGGCCAGTTTTTTTGACCTCTCTCACCTTACGTTGTAATGTCAAGGGACAAAATCCTAGGAATCAGAGTGAACTATAAGTAGACAAGTCCTTACAGGGAATAAAGTGTATCTTTGAGTCATCTATATATCTGTTGATCCCATACTATATATCTGGGCCACCAGGTATATAGATGACTCAAAGATACTATTTATTCCCTGTAAGGATGCAAATGTAAATTATTTTTACCAAGAATTTTTGAAATACAAGTATGCCACACAATTAAACAGCACAAGAGGACAAAAAAAGTGAAAAAAATAGCAAAAGTTATTAGGCAAAGACCTTAAAATGTACATGATTATTATGTTTATAACAAAAGACAGGACTGAGACTTCTGGCAAAGAATTAACTGTGAAATAAAAGATTCAAGTACAAATTCTAGAATGAAAATAAGAAGTGGCATTAAGGATTCAATGGAAAGATTTAACAGTAGATTAAGCACAGCTAAAGAGAATGAGTGAATTGAAATGTAGTCAGAAGACGATATACGGAATAAACCTTGGAGAACAAAAGGATAGAAAATACAAAATAGAGAATAAGATATATACAAATGTAAGTGATTAGGAGAGGCACCCAAGGAGAGAAAGGGGTGCATGAGGAAACGATGCTTAATGAGAGAAAGTGGCAAAGATTCAAACAGCACTGCAAAGTCAATGAAAGAAAAACAAGGCCGGGCGCGGTGGCTCAAGCCTGTAATCCCAGCACTTTGGGAGGCCGAGACGGGCGGATCACGAGGTCAGGAGATCGAGACCATCCTGGTGAACACGGTGGTCGTCTCTACGAAAAAAAATACAAAAAAAAAAAACTAGCGGGGCGAGGTGGCGGGCGCCTGTAGTCCCAGCTACTCGGGAGGCTGAGGCAGGAGAATGGCGTAAACTCGGGAGGTGGAGTTTGCAGTGAGCTGAGATCCGGCCACTGCACTCCAGCCTGGGCGACAGAGCAAGACTCTGCCTCAAAAAAAAAAAGAGAAAAACAACAAGAAGCTCAGATCTAAGTACATAATAATGAAAACTGTAAGAAACCAAAGACAGGGAACTTTTAAAGAAGTTAGAGAGAGAAAAATAGTACTTATAAAGCAAAATAAGATAGATAAACAACTCAAAGTTACAGTAACTTTAAATAAGAAAGGTGACCGAGTACAGTAGCTCACGCCTATAATCGCAGCACTTTGGGAGGCCGAGGCAGGCCAATCACTTGATGTCAGGAGTTCAAGAGCAGCCTGGCCAACGTGGTGAAACCCCCATCTCTACCAAAAATAGAAAAATTAGCTGGGCATAATGATGCATGCCTGTAGTCCCAGCTACTCAGGAGGCTGAGGCAGGAGAATTGCTTGAACCCGGGAGGCAAAGATTGCAGGAAGCAGAGATCATGCCATTGCACTCCAGCCTGGGTGACTAGAGCAAAGCCCCACCTCCAGAAAAAATAATAATAATAAAATAAAGGTAAGTTTCTTGCTCACATTACACAGCCATTGCACATCTTCAGGAATACAAAGATACACTGCTTATCATAAATCACTCAAAAATCCAGGCTGATGTGTGTGGCAGCAATAAAAGTACACCACTTGGATTTCTCTTCAAGAAGGAACTTGCCATTCAGCTGCAAGGAGTCATCTAACTGAGCTTCTAGCTGCAACACTTTCAAGATTTATAGCAGCCGAGGCTACCCGTCTCCGAAGTATCTTTCAGCTAATGACTGAGCAAAGTGGGGGATAAAAGGCATGACCACTTCTGCTCAACATTATACTCTTTTTTTTTTTTTTTGATGGAGCCTTGCTCTGTCACCAGGCTGGGGTGCAGTGACACGATCTCAGCTCACTGCAACCTCTGCCTCCCAGGTTCAAGCAATTCTCCTGCCTCAGCCTCCCGAGTAGCTGGGACTACAGGTGCACACCACCACACCTGGCTAATTTTTTTTTTGTATTTTTAGTAGAGATGAGGTTTCACCATATTGTCCAGGATGGTCTAGATCCCTTGACCTTGTGATCCGCCCACCTTGGCCTCCCAAAGTGCTGGGATTACAGGCATGAACCACCATGCCTGGCCGATACTTTTCTAATGAACAGTTTTGTCCTAGAGGTTCTCATTGGGTTTGCCCAACCTTTGTTTCATTTGCATGATATCTGAGACTGCCTTGTTTGATTCTGCTGTTCTCCCGTTTACCCAGTTCTGCTTCTTCCTCCTTTATCTTGCACAGTTGTTACACACCCATCCATACAACTCTTGCACTTCTCTGTCAAAGCCTCTACTTCCTGGAGGACTGGAACTGACACAATGGAGGCAGCCATTAGCTATAACATTTCTGGTTCTTATGCCAGAAGCACAGGAGAGTTTTGGAGGATCCTTGCATCAGCAATTAAATGCTTCAGCTTGAAAGTGACACATCTCACTCCTATCCAAACTCACAGGCCAGAATTAATCACATGTCCACATCCAACTTCAGGTATGTAAAAAGTGTGATTAAACCATGGAACTAGAAATAATTGGTGAACACCATTAAGCTATTCCATAATTACATCTAATGGAGCACCAATTTGCTGACAGCTGACTTCTCAAGAGGAATACTAGAAACTAGAAAATAATAGACGGTAAATTCAAGATGAAAGAAAACAAATGATAGCCAACCTAGAATGCTGTACAGAAAAATAGCTTTCCAGAATAAAGAATTAAAAATATTTTCAGACAATGGTAAATACTTTTATTAACGGAGGAATTACATACACTAAAGAAAATACAAAATGATGTTCCTTAGGAAAATGAACACGAATAAAAGTTCAGAAATGCATCAAGGACTTAAGAATATAAAAAACAAAATCTATGGGCAAATGAATATTAGATGTACAGTTGACTCTTGAACACTGCAGGGGTTAGGGACTCCAGCCCTCCACACAGTGGAAAATGTGTGTATAACTTTTGACTCCCTCCAAACTTAACTACTAACAGCCCTCTTTTGGCTAGAAGCCTTACCAATAACGTAAATAGTTGATTAACACATATTTTGCATGTTATATGTATGATATACTGCCTTCCTATAATAAGGTAGGCTAGAGTAAAGAAAACGTTATGTTTTTTTTTTTTTTTTTGAGACGGAGTCTTGCTCTGTCGCCCGGGCTGGAGTGCAGTGGCCGGATCTCAGCTTACTGCAAGCTCCGCCTCCCGGGTTTACGCCATTCTCCTGCCTCAGCCTCCCGGGTAGCTGGGACTACAGGCGCCCGCCACCTCGTCCGGCTAGTTTTTTGTGTTTTTTAGTAGAGACGGGGTTTCACCATGTTAGCCAGGATGGTCTCGATCTCCTGACCTCGTGATCCGCCCGTCTCGGCCTCCCAAAGTGCCGGGATTACAGGCTTGAGCCACCGCGCCCGGCCAAGAAAACGTTATTAAGAAAATCATGAGGAAGCCAGGTATGACGGCATGCACCAGTAGTCCCAGCTAATTGGGAAGCTAAGGTAGAAGAATCACTGGAGGCCAGGCATTCTGGACTGCTGTGCACTTTGCCAACTGAGTGAGTGTCCACACGAAGTGTGGCATTAATATGGTGACTTCCTGGGAGAAAAGGACCACCAGGTTGTCTAAGGAGAGGTAAGCTAGCCCAAGTTGCAAACACGGTGGGTTAAAACACCCATGCTGATAAGAGTGGGATCATGCCTGTGAGTAGTCATAATGAGCCCTCACTTCCTAAAAAAAATAATACCATGGCCGGACGCAGTGGCTCACACCTGTAATCCCAGCATTTTGAGAGGCCAAGGCGGGTGGATCACGAGGTCAGGAGATCGAGACCATCCTGGCTAACGCGGTGAAACCCCCTCTCTACTAAAAATACAAAAAATTAGCCAGGCGTGGTGGCACATGCCTGTAATCCCAGCTACTCGGGAGGCTGAGGCAGGAGAGTGGCGTGAACCTGGGAGGCGGAGCTTGCGGTGAGCGGAGATTGCACCACTGCACTCCAGCCTGGGTGACAGAGCGACACTCCATCTCAAAAAAGAAAAAAATAAAATAAAAATCATAAGACAAAATATCATAGCCATAATGAGATCTTACCTTTTAAAAAATAATGCCAAATAAAAATCATAAGGAAGACAAAATATATTTACTATTTATTAAAAGGAAGTGGATCATCATAAAGGTCTTCATCCTCACATTTTCATGTTGAGTAGGCTGAAGAGGAGGAGGAAGAGGAGTTGACCTTGCTGTCTCAGGAGTGGCAGAAGTGGGGAAAAAAATCCATGTATAGGTGGACCCTTGCGGTTCAAACCCATATTGTTTAAGGGACAACTGTATAACAACAGGATAATAATAATCTAGATTATATATATATTATATAATTTAAATATACAAAAATTATTTATAAGATGAAAAGGGTGAAGTTGACTTACAGAGTTCAAGTTGCTTATATTTTCTTGGAACAGATATAAAGCACCAATCAATATTAGTCTTTAAAAATTCAAAAGTGAAAGTTAGGTAAGTGTTAAAAGAATAATCAAAACTTGTATATGTAAAAACACAGTAATAAGATCCAAAAGCATCAAGGGAAGAAAATAAATGCAATAAAGATGGGAAAAATTGAAAACAAATAGAAACATGCTATAAATATTTAAACAAAAAATATATTTGTAGTTCTAATAAAAAACAATATACTAATTACACCAGTGAAAGTACAGTAGTTAGTTGTCAGACTGGGTTAAAATAGTCAAAAGATGTTCTTTGTATAAGAGATGTATTTTAAATACAAGGATGCAAAAAGGATTAATATAAAAGGATGGAAGAAATGTTAATCAAAATCTAATATTTGAAAAAGGTAGTAGATATAATTTGGATATCTGTCCCCTCCAAACCTCCAAACCTCATGTTGAAATTTGGTCCCCAGTGTTGGAGGTGGAGCGTAAAGGGATGTGTTTTTGTCATCAGGTCAGATCCTTCATGAATGGTTTGGTGCTATTCTTGCAATAATGAGTGAGCTCTGTCTCTATTAGTTCCCACGGAAACTGATTTTTTTTTTTGACAGAGCCTTAAATTGAACTTTCACTGATGGAAGTGAGACTTTAACTCTATACTAGTTAAGAGGTGGGTGTGGCTCATCTATTTAATGGAGAAAGGTACAAGCAACAGCCTTGTACTCTGTGGGAGTGGGACCCACTGACCCCAGAGCTCGCTCTGTCTCCCAGGCTGGAGTGAAATGGCACGATCTCGGCTCACTGCAACCTCCGCCTCCCAGGTTCAGGTGATTCACCTGCCTCAGCCTCCTGAGTAGCTGGGATTACAGGCATGTGCCACCACACCTGGTTTTCAAAAGGTTCCCTCAGTAGACTTGAAGCACCAACAAATACCTTGAATTTCTACGTCCAAGTCATTGTGAGTCTCATCAGGGGAGCCTCAGAGGATAAAATGATTTCATATAGTGTTTACTGCAATTCTTGATTCTGGTCTAAATGTTGTGGTGGCTTTAAGGACCGTAAGTCTTGTAAAAACAAACAAACAAACACACACACAAACCCACACTCTGCTTTCTGCAGTGTGGTAATTTGGAGGAAAAGGGCCACCTTAGAGATGCTCTCAATAACATCCACCTCGGGGAAAGAAACTAACTTTGTCAAGCCCCTACCTGTGTTAGACTCTGTGCCAGACACTTGACATGCTTCATCATATTCATTTCTCATTACAAGCCTGCAATAGTGATATTATTATTCCCATTTTACAGCTTAAGAGACACAGGTACAGAGAGGTTACTAAACACCAAAGACATTCGGGAGGTGAGTTGTAAAGCCGGAAGGCAATCCAAGCTTGTTTTGCTCATAACATTATATCAAGGAATCCTTGTCTTGAAGGAATTAACTCTGACAACAGATGATGCTGGGTCCAGTGATTCAGGGAAGAGTGTGGCGGAGCCTGAGTGAGCATCCTTTGAAGGGTTGCTCACTCACTTTTGGTGATTCAGCAGCTCAGGCAACGGGGAACAGGCTGCTGTTTCACAGACCTTTAGTCCATACTCTGCAGCCAGTGTTGCCGGCCTTTCCCTCTCTCCACACACTGCCCAGGCTGCCCTTGCATGGCCAATTCCCACTTCCAGGTTGCCCCCGATGTTCTATGATGGCTTGAGACTGGCTTTACTCTTTGGATCTCTGCCTTCTTGTTTGTTTTGATTCCCCTTGGAAACTGCGAGTTGTAAGCTGCAGAAGTAGACTGTAAGGTTGCTCAACACTGAGCAAATGAAACCGTGTCTGATAGCCTGCAGTAAGCCTGTCTTTTTTTTTTTTTTTTTTTTTGAGATGGAGTCTAGCTCTGTCACCCAGGCTGGAGTGCAGTGGTGCGATCTCAGCTCACTGCAAGCTCCACCTCCAGGGTTCACGCCATCCTTCTGCCTCAGCCTCCCAAGTAGCTGGGACTACAGACGCCTGCCACCATGGCTGGCAAAGTTTTTGTATTTTTAGTAGAGACAGGGTTTCACCGTGTTAGCCAGGATGGTCTCGATCTCCTGACCTCGTGATCTGCCTGCCTCAGCCTCCCAAAGTGCTGGGATTACAGGGGTGAGCCACCGCACCTGGCAAGCGTGTCTTTTTATTCTGCTGCTTTGGCATCTGGGGCCTTGTTGACCCAGGAGGGACTGCACTCCCAGGGCTAGCCAATCCCTGGAGTAATTGTCTAATATAAACTGAGTTTATTCATACTCCACTGGGGGCTCAGGAAGGAAACTCAGAGTGCTATTGGTATTAGATGAATAGGAGCTGGAAGTTGAAGCTAAGTGAGGCCAGAGCACATGTCAGGGATGCTGTGCTCTGTGGTACCCAGTGAAGTACCAAGAAGAGAAGAGAATAACTGGCGGGTTTGATGGTGAGTATGATATAATGTCTCATATCCCCTTGTTCAGTGCCTGCATCTGGGGGAAGTTCTCAGTTTAGAAAACTTGAGGGCATATAGAAGGGAATTATGCTGAGTCTTACATAAAGTCAAGTATATGGAAAGGGTCTAGGAGGCAGAAGAACCTTCCTGGAAGGAAGGATGCGACAGAAGGCATGCCACGGACCAGTCCAGGTGTCTGTTTCCTAGCCCTGCCTGAAAAGAGAAAGGCTCTGAAAAGAGACCATTTTTCTGTCGTTCGGGGCATAGACAAGGCTACTTTGAGGCTCCAATGACAAAAAGGAAAGCAGAGAGTTGCTGGTGGGAGGCATGCTCCCCATTGCTGGGCAAAAACCACAGGAGACAGCCTAGCTCACATGCTGAGATCGATGCCATGGGGACCAGTGACACAACCAAGCTGTATTGTCTTGAGGGCGCTGCAGTCCTGGCTGAACTGGGAGACAGTCTGCTGGGAGTGGCAGCAGCATTCTGTGTGGAAATCCACGGCAGCCTTAGCAATAGGCGGGGTAGCGCTTCATTCAAGCTGCCACATTGCCACAGACATCGACAAGAAGCTCAGGGAAGAAGGACTTAGGAGGGCTCTCTGTGAACACTCTGGGGACCTGAGCACTAACAGCGGGGCTTTGGGAAGGCTACAAGGAGCAGATAGAGAGACCAGAAGTCAGCAGCATTGAGTATCCAATTCACACTGACGCAACCCCATTTTAAACCACAAGTTGGGAGGCCTGGAGACAGAAGCAGAGAATCGAGAAAGCCCTTGATAACTACTCTTCCAAGGCTTGATCAGATATGTGAGCCAGGAAAACTAAACGCAGCTCAAGTGCTTGATATCTCTTGAATTTCCTTAGCCTCATACCCCTCGAAAGACCTTTCTAAGGTTGCTCTCTGTAAGAAAAATGAGAGCGCCTCCCAGCTGGCTGTAGCCAATAATTCATTCAGAAGCAAGTTGCTTATCTCTTTGATCTGGGTTCTGGAGGGTGCACCTGTCTGAGCTGCTTGCATGCTGGGTACTCTTGCTAAGCCTCACTGACTGCACCAAGGGATACCAGGGGAGGGACAATTTCCATATGTGCATTAGCCAGCTTTGGGTCAATTAAAGTGAAACCGAAAACAGCTTGGTAGGTTGCTGGATAGGCAATGTTGGGGCTCAGAAATGGATACCCCAAAATATGGTGCTGTGAAGATGCAGAACTGAAGCAGCCTCTAATTCTCTCTGACCTCTCCTCCTCCCCTCCCATCTCCGTGTCTCTCCAAGCACAGGATGAAGTTGTTCTCTGAAGTTCCTTCATCTGCCTGAAGTCCAGACCTGCCAAAAAAGAAAACAATGACCTCTGGTTCTTTCCTTGAGTTTCATTCACTGAACTCATATCGCAGGAAAAAAGATTGAAATCTGTCAACATACCTGGACAGACTTTTGTTACAAACCATTGTCTGGTCTGCGTACCGTACAGACTTTTCCCCAGGCCCATTGTATGTTCTTCAAGGCCATTGAATTCCCCTAAAAATCATTACTACCCCCCTAAAATTGTATATGCTTCCCCACCTCCCTTTTGCCTAAGAAGAAAGGTATCTTAGCATTCATACCCTACTGTGTGGTGGGAAAATCACTCTGATATCTCCCATGCATGTTAATAAATATGTTTGCCTTTTCTCCTATGAATTTGCCTTTTTCATTTGATTTTCAGCAAATATTCAGAAGGCAAAGGGAGATTTTTTCCTTTGATCCCTACAGCAACTTTCCATATCTCAGTATTTCTGAAAAAAAAGTGTTAACTGGGTAGGTGTTGATGGGCAAAAGGTGTGACTGTAGCTGCTAAAACCAGCAGAGTGAGTGTGGTCACCTGTGGTTGCATTTCCTTCAGCCCTAAATACGCTCTCATCAAGCCCTCTTCCACCTACCAAACACCTCCCACCCCTGAGTCCAAAGGTCTCTCTGCTCTTCCTGCATCCCTCAGGTCTGAAGGACATGGTAAGCCGCTAGCATTTCTTCCTTTAAGTTAAGGGGTGGGCTGTTTGCCTATGTTATGCCTGTGTGGCATGGTCAAAGAAGTCCTGGCTTCTGGTTTAGCAGTACTGTCTGATGATAGCTGTTCAATAGACTTAAGTGTAGAAATTCCAGCACACAAACAAACGACTTTCACATTCTTAAGTCTGTGACTTGTTTTTCTTGTGGTTTCTTGTGGTTGTTTTTCTGGCCAGGAATACTCATCTCCTTCCCAACTCTTATTGCTTTAAAAATGTTGGCCAGACACGGTGACTCACACCTGTAATCCCAGCACTTTGGGAGGCCGAACCTGGTGGATCACCGAGGTCAGGAGCTCGAGACCATCCTGGCTAACATGGTGAAACCCCATCTCTACTAAAAATACAACAAAATTAGCCAGGCGTGGTGGCATGTGCCTGTAGTCCCAGCTACTAGGGAGGCTGAGTCAGAAGAATAGCTTGAACCCCAGACGCGGAGGTTGCAGTGAACTGAGATCATGTCCCTGCATTCCAGCCTGGTGGACAGAGGGAGACTCCGTCTCAAAAAAAAAAGTAGCTGGGACAAAAAGGTTATTGTACCAAAAAAAAAAAAAACTCAAACAAATTTAAAAATTAAAACAAAACTTCACCCAGAATTGCACCACGAGAACACATCATTTGTTTCCACTTTCCAGCTTTCTTTCCTTCCCACATTCATAAGCATCATTTACATAGTCATAACCATAATGGAGATAGGTTCATTTTGTCATTTTCACTTAATAGTCTACCATTATTTTTTCCAAGTTATTATATAGTTTTTCTAATTATAATTTTAATGAACATATATTCCATGGAGTTGATGTTCAATAATCCACTTAACATCCACTTAATAAAATACTTCAAGTCATTCTTGAAGCTGTGTCTCTAGCCCCATGTCTGTGGCACGCCTTACACAGATGTACCAGGTGTCAGAGAACCCATCCTCCTCTGACATTCAGACCATCCTCTCTCTGTTTGCCAGACTCCAGCAAATATCCCTTTGTATTTTCTAACATCTCTACGTGCAAATGTGTTGTCTCTCTTTCTAGATACTGATAGCTTCATGAACAAAACCAAGTCCCTTTCACCTCTGAATCCCCTACACTTAGCAGAATACCTGACATTTTATCATGCTCAGTAAAAGTGGATAATTAACAACAGCAATAGCAATGCCTGTAGCATGAGAGCCCTTCATTATAAGCCACAGAAATACTACTACTCTGCATAAATTTAGCAGAAAAGGAGCTTATTAAAATTAAAGGTACATCTAACTGATGACCCAGCAATTTCACTCCCAGTTGTGCGCTCATGAGAAATAAGGCCAGGCGCTGTGGCTCACACCTGTAATCCCAGCACTTTGGGGGCCAAGTTGGGTGGATCATGAGGTCAAGAGATGGAGACCATCCTGTCCAACATGGTGAAACCTTGTCTCTACTAAAAATACAAAAATTAACTGGGCGTGGTGGCGGGTGCCTGTAATCCCAGTTACTGGGGAGGCTGAGGCAGGAGAATCACTTGAACCCAGGAGGCAGAGGTTGCAGTGACCGAAGATCGCACCACTGCAGTCCAGTCTGGCGACAGAGTGGGACTCCATCTTAAAAAAAAGAGAGAGAGAGAGAGAGAGAGAGGAATAAAAGCATATGTCCACAAAAACACTTACACTAGAATGCTCACCTCAGTCTTATTTGGAATTACTCCAAACTGAAAAACAAACCATCCATCTATTAATGGAGAATAGGTGAATGATTTGCAGTGTGTTCATACAATGGAGTACTACTCAGCAAGAAAAAGAGGCATGCTGCTGATACAGAAACCAACTTGGATGAATCTTGAAAACATGACGCTGAGCAAAGCCAGACACAGAAGTTGATGGGTGCAGAAGAATCCAATAGGCAAAACTAACCTCGGGTAATGGAAATGCGGCCGCCAGGGCACTGATAAGCCAGGAAACACCCAGACATTACTCAGCTTGTCAGGCACTGAGGCACAAACGGCTGCAAGTGGATGCAGCTGCTGTTCCTTTGATCCTAGGAAAATGTCTTAACATATCAATTGGACAACTCCTGGTGACTTCACAGGGACTCGGAATGAGAAGATTCTACTGAAAGAATAACCACCATTCCAGGCCTCACTGTTCTGGCAAAGCTCCTAAGCACTCAGGAGGCTGGAGTGAGGGATAAAAATAACACAAACCAGAGCTTGGGATGGCATGGATTCTGCCTTTTCGTACCCTTGCTGGGACACGGCAGAGAGTGGCGTGTGGGCCAAGGGGTTAAGGTCTCCATCAGGGATCCCTGGGTTTTGAGGGTGGGGAAAGGAGGGCACATGGCTCCCCGCTCTTGGCTGGTTTAATCCTCACCCTCCATCTGCCCTTCATCGGTGAATGCCTCTGCTTGTCCAGGTTGAGCTCGACAGCTAGAAGCATGTAAACAGCAGGTTTTACCTGAATCTCGGCTATCCATGAGCTGGAAATGAATGGTTCTCACCGCTTAAAGTGAAATCACCTGAATGAACCAGAATTGGGTTACAGATTTTGCCTAAGTCTGGATATAAATTTTTTTAGTACCAGGAAGGGCATAGAAGTGGAGGTTGAATGATCCTTTTTTTCTTCATGTTCTATATATGGACCCATGATTTCCTTACTAGAAAGACTTGTGTCTGATGAGCCTGCGGACTATGGAGGGGCAAGCAGGATTACCTAAAGAAGAGTGCATGATGTAATCCCAGCGCTTTGGGAGGCCGAGGTGGGTGGATCATGAGGTCAGGAGATCGAGACCATCCTGGCTAACATGATGAAACCCCGTCTCTACTAAAAATACAAAAAAATTAGCCAGGCGTGGTGGTAGGTGCCTGTAGTCCCAGCTACTTGGGAGGCTGAGGCAGGAGAATGGCATGAACCTGGGAGGTGGAGCTTTCAGTGAGCCCAGATTGGGCCACTGCACTCCAGCCTGGGAGACAGAGCAAAACTCCGTCTCAAAAAAAAAAAAAAGAAAAGAAAAGAACGCATGAAACTCAGGTAGTCTTGCAATAAGCCAGCTCAGACAGGAGTCTCCCTTCTTCTTATGGAGAGAATTTGCACATGATTTCAACTTCCAGAGTCTCCAGATGCTAGGCATCTGGCATTTTCCGACACAGTTGGCCCAGCCAAGGTTAGATTTGGTTCCCTAGTCCGTAATGTTTATTTGCTGCCTGCAAAATCACTCATACTTGCTCTGTAAAATGAGAGAGTGAGAGGGAGGCGAGGTCTCTTTCCTGGTGCACAACCTCATGGTGCATCCAGCGGATCTTGTACAGATCACAGTATTGTTGTGTAACACGACAGGAGAGAGAGGGCAACCCGTGACGCTGCTGACCCTTTTGCCCTTGAACATCAGCATGCACCAAGTATTGTGTGCTGGTATTCACCTAAACACTGCAAATAGTTCTTCCACTAAAACCCCAAAGTGAGAAATGTCTTAAACACAGAAAGAAATGCAGCTGATGAACAGCCAAAGTAATCGGCAACATTCCTTGTATTTCTAACAATTAAAAGGACTTGGGGAAAGGTCCATCAGACAATTTTGGCCAGTGTCCATGTTATTCAATGGAGTATAACTGGGTCATTTTAAATAGCAGATTTAGTCAGAAAGACTTGAGCTTAAATCTCACATTTGTCAGCCACTAGTTGTATAATAAAAAAAAATTGTATTTAACCTCTATGATCCTCAGTTTATTATTTATAAACTTGAGATGATTACATCAGCTTCAACCAGGTGTCACACAGCTTAAGTAAAAATCACCCACGTGTAGCACTTAGTGCAATGACCAGAAATATAATAAATTCTCAATAAATAATTGTAACTTTTATTAATAATGCTGTTAACATGAACAAAGGTGGTAATAAAGAGGAAAATAACAAAATGTACAACTCTGGCTCCTGGAGGACAGCCTCAAATCTGCTAGATCACTTCAACCAGCTTTTCTCCTGAGTGAGGATGGTCGTAGCATCCCAGAGCTGTGATCTACAGACCCATACAGCCTAGCAAAATGTGGCTGCTTTCAGCAATGACATCGAGGCAGGAATAAATATTGTAGTAAAAAAAAAAAAATGAGAGACGGAAAGACAAAACTTTATCTTTGAAATGACTTGGCTTAGGTCTGAAAACCCCATCCTCACGGATGACCGAAAATGTAATCTTACTAATTCAAGACAATTTGTTCACTGCTGTTTAAAACTTAATCTCATTTAGGTAAATCCTGTGCCTGGCATGAGCAGAGCACATCTTAGAGGTGGCTGAGGCTGAGATGTTGCTGGGATTCTTATGCCTTCAACATCCGCCCCTGACCTTCCAGGCCCCATGCTATAGCCACTGGATTGTCATCAGTCCAGCCCAGTGTTACTGGAAAGGGGGTCAGGATCCAGACCCCAAGGGAGGGTTCTTGGATCGCATTCAAGAAAGAAATCAGGGCGAGTCCATCAAGTAAAGTGAAAGCAAGTTGATTAAGAAAGTAAAGGGGTTGGGCGCAGTGGCTCAAGCCTGTAATCCCAGCACTTTGGGAGGCCGAGACGGGCGGATCACGAGGTCAGGAGATTGAGACCATCCTGGCTAACACTGTGAAATCCCGTCTCTACTAAAAAATACAAAAAAAAAAAAAAAAAAAAAACTAGCCGGGCGAGGTGGCGGGCACCTGTAGTCCCAGCTACTCCGGAGGCTGAGGCAGGAGAATGTCGTAAACCCGGGAGGCGGAGCTTGCAGTGAGCTGAGATCCGGCCACTGCACTCCAGCCTGGGCGACACAGCAAGACTCCGTTTCAAAAAAAAAAAAAAAGAAAGTAAAGGAATAAAAGAATGGCTACTCCATAGACAGAACAGTCCTGTGGATTGCTGCTTGCCCATTTTTGTGGTTATTTCTTGTTCATATACTAAATGATGGTGGATTAGTCATGCCTCCCCGTTTTAGACCCCATAAGATAACTTCCTGATGTTACCATGGCATTTGTAAACCATTGTGGCACTGGTGGGAGTGTAACAGTGAGGATGGCCAGAGGTCACTCTTGTCGCCGTCTTAGTTTTGATAGGGTTTGGCCGGCTTCTTTGCTGCAAAAAGATAAAGATCTTCATCAGCAAGGTCTTTATGACCTGTATCTTGTGACAACCTCCTATCTCATCCTGTGACTTAGAATGCGTTAACAGTCTGGGAATACAGTCCAATAGGTCTCAGCTTCATTTTACCCAGCTCTTGTTCAAGATGGAGTTACTCTTGTTCAAAAGCCTCTGTCACCACCGCTGCTTCCGGTAAGCAGACCTCTCTGCAGCTTAGATGTTTCTGCCTTCTCTACTAAAATTCAGTTGCTCTCACTCCCTTTGAGGCAGGATTTTGCTCTTCTTCAAATTCTTCTTTGTAATCAATGTTTGCCCTCTTTTTTTAGGATTTTCCTCCTGATCTTCTAGCCAAGCTTTTGGGAATTCAAATATTTACTTTTTTTCTTTACAAGCACCTGATTCTTGGAAGAAAACTCTATGGCATTCATGATTGCAGAATCTGCTGTAGATTTACCAGAACAACAAACGACTAATTAAACGTTCAAATGCTGGAACTTGACTCTTTTGTTCACTTTGTACAGTCTATAGCCTAAGGGCAGTGTACATGAAAAGCCTTTTCTTCAGTGATAAAGGGAAAGGTGTAGGGAAAAAGAGATCAAAGTAATCACACACATAATATCAAAATACTGTTCACTGCAAATACAATTATTTCTGCGCATATTTTCTACCTGTAGCCCAAGGCTAGCTCAGGGTGTGGTCCAGAAAATATCCCCTTGGCTTTCCCCACAAGCTTTGTGGATGCCCCCACTTCAACAAGACAGACACCAGGTGAGAGTTTCAGAGCTTCTCGAGTGGAATCTGGAAAGCACACCAATGGAGATGTTGCAAAGAGTGTCTGCCGTGTTTGTTTCTGAGTTAGGAGGGTGAGCTGGGAATACTGATGGGATCACAAAACCCACCACTACCTGGGAAAGGCAGAAAGATAAAATAAATAATTAGGAAATCTTCCACAATTTAGAGGCCACTCTGCTGTGCTTGGCTAATAGTCGACTTGCTCCTTGGTGTGTCTGGCAAGAGGTTGGAAGACTCAAAACAGATTATCAAGCAAGGAGTTGACTTGGACTCTGCCTGTGTTTTTTGTACTTCTCCACCCAACCTCCCTTGTTTGAATGCAAGAGGCTGCTGCAGACATAGGACACTTACTCCCCAACTCTATTGCCCCAACATCAGGACCCTCCTGTAGTTCTCAGTGCCTCCTCATGTTTAGGCTGATACTTTTCTCCAAGTCAGGAAAATGGCTCTAAGTAGAGTCCTTGTACCCATATTGTGCTTCCATCTGTCAACTTTGCCTTCCCTAGAGCCACACAGAACCCTGCTGTCCACAGCCCAATTTCCTGTCCATCCCTCTTCTGTCACAAAACTGCCAAGTCCAAATGGGAAAGCCTTTGGGAAGGAAAATCTCTGAGGATCTGCAGTAGAGCCAAGATTTGAAGACAGTGGTCCTAGTTCCAAGTTCGGTGTCCTCTCTGCTGTGTCAGTCTATAACTCCCGAGATTTCAATCTAGCTCAGTGCCCCAGCCCCAGCAGCAACAAAGACAAAAGCCATCTGCTAGACCCTCTGCTGCAGGCCCCTGCAGCAACTGCACTTTCCTGCCTTATAACGAGGAAGTAGCGGTTATGCTGGGAGCAATTACCCAAGCTTAAAAACATCAGCTCAGATAAAATTAGATTTGACCTGAGAGATTGTTTCAAACACCAACTCAACTGCCTTTGATGTTCTGAATCCCATCAAATTGCACATAGTTCTCTCTTCCTGGCTTTAAAGTCAATCTCTTCATCAGAGAAGTGAGAAAGACCTGTTTTTTCCTGAACATCTTTAAAACCCTTTCCCCGCAGGTGTTGTAACAGGCTGGCAGATGTGGTGTCTGCTAGTTGTATCAAATACCACAGCACTTGAGCCAGGGATATTAGCTGAGGCATCACGCTGAAAGGTTCTGCCCAGAGTCATAGACTGATGAAAGGGACAATCCCTGTCCCTTACAGGTGGAGAGTCCAAGGGCCAGAGAAGTCCTGTGACCTGCTCAAGGCAGATGGGTCCAAACGCCAGAAGCAAGACTTCGTCCCAGGACTCCAGTCTTCCTGTGCCATCCTCTTTCATGCTTTCATGATGACTTCTTATAACTGGGCCAAATTTTGACTTAGGGCTTTCACAGTTTGAGGAAGAGAGAAGTAGCTAATTGGGAGAGGCAAGATTTGAATACAGAAATTTTGATTTCAGAATGTATTGACTTTTTCTACTACAATAAGGAAGGATGATAGATTAGGATGATGGCAGGAGCAAAGGAGTAAGTAAGTTCCTTGAGAAATGGGACATGCCCATCCTCTTTCCTGCTTTATGCCCAGCATTAACTCTAAGTTTAACACATAGTAAGTGCTCAGTAAATAATTGGGAGAGAAGGACAAGAAGGGAAGGAAGGAAGAACAGGAAATAAATGGGCGGTTATCAGAAGGCACTCTGGCTCTGAGGTCTATGGGTTTTATAGTCACTTCTTTAGACTAAGGTTTTTCTCTAATGTCTGGCTTTTGATTTGGGGATTTTTGTTAGTTTATTTTAGTTTTGAGATTTGTTTGTTTCTTGTTTTGCCTAAGTTAAAGAGATGTGAAGTTCTCAGAAATCTAACTTCTGGATAAGTGGAGAGCTATGAATTTTATTGAGTAATTCTTTTTGATTAATTTTCCCAAGCTCTCATAATAATAGCTAGGGTTAGGAGTAAAGGGGGAAAAAAGTGTGGGTTCTACCCAAGAGTATGGAGTTCCATTCCAATCCTCTTCCCTTTTGTGTCCTCCCATTTTCCCTGGTACTTTTGGTCTCTTTGTGCTGCAAATGAAATCTACTTGGTCTACATATGATTCCCTTTGGGTCTAGATTTTCACTAAGCAAGTCTGACTAAAGGGCCCAAGCTGAGATCCTCTGTTCACTCATGCATTCATACATCAATCATTCAAAGAATATTTATTGTGTTCTTGTGCCATACACTTTGCTAGGTGATTCTAAAATTAATGGGGGCCAGGCACAGTGGCTCATGCCTATAATCCCAGCACTGTGGAAGGCCAAGGCAGGCGGATCACCTAAGGTCAGGAGTTCGAGACAGGCCTGGCCAACATAGTGAAACCCCATCTCTACTAAAAATACAAAAATTAGCTGGGTGTGGTGGCATGCACCTGTAGTCCCAGCTACTGGGGAGGTTGAGGCAGGAGAATTGCTTGAACCTGGGAGGCAGAGGTTGCAGTGAGCTGAAATCATGCCACTGCACTCGAACCTGGGCAACACAGCAAGACTCCATCTCAAAAACAAAAAAAAAGAATCATAATAATAAAATAAAATAAAATGAATGGGGTTTAATCCCTGACCTCACACTCACAATGAATAAAGTAAACAAGCAATTATGCAATGAATGTGATCACTGGAGCATCAAGAAGGCAGGAACTAATTTTTCTGATGGGTAGAAAAATTAAGACTTTATAGGGAAAATGATATTAAAACTGGGTTTGAAATATAACTAGGATTTTAGAAGGTGAAAGGTGAGAGACCAAGCGAGAAGAATCACTGCAGGCAGACGTTAAAATCGAATCAATAAGAATAAAGTCCAAAGTCCTCAATGTGGCTTGTAGTTATCTGCCTACTCATCCAGTCCCATCCCTTACCACTTTTGTGCCTTTTCGATGTATGCAGACACAAACACTTCTTTTAGTAACTAGAATCCTTGAAGCCTGTTTCCCTCACAGGACATTTGTACTTGCTGTTCCCTGTGATTAAAGCATTCTACTTCAAGTTATTCATATGGCTGCTTTAATACCAGCATTTAAGTTGCAGCTCAAACACTTTGTATGAGAGAGGTGCTATTACAATTCCCATTGTACAAATCAGGAACTATTCTGTAATGGCTAAATAACTTATCCAAGGCCATACAACTAGCAAATGAAGTTGCCAGAATTTAACCCAGGTAGTTTTGGCATGTAGTCCCAGTGTCTCACACTGGCCCTCTCACTCTATGAACTGACCTTATTTATACATTTACATGCCTCCATCTTTTTGTACTAGAATATACTCTCCATGAATGCAGAGCCCTTGTCTGTCTTGTTCACAACAGTATCCTCAGTACCGAGCACAGAGCCTAGCATATAGGCACTGCCTTAGTCTATTTTCTGTTGCTATAATAGAATACCTGTGACTGGGTAATTTCTTTTTTCTTTTTTTCTTTTTTTTTTTTGAGACGGAGTCTCACTCTGTCGCCTAGGCTGGAGTGCAGTGGCGCGATCTCGGCTCTGCCTCCCGGGTTCACACCATTCTCCTGCCTCAGCCTCCCGAATAGCTGGGACTACAGGTGCCCACCACCACGCCCGGCTAATTTTTTTGTATTTTTAGTACAGATGGGGTTTCCCTGTGTTAGCCAGGATGGTCTCGATCTGCTGACCTCGTGATCTGCCTGTTTCGGCCTCCATAAGTGCTGGGATTACAGGCGTGAGCCACCGCGCCAGGCCGGTGATGTCTCTTTTAAAACAAAATGTATTCCTCAGTTCTGGGGGCTGGAAAGTCTAAAGCCAAGGGACTGCATCTGCTTGGCTTCCGGTTAGTACCTTCTTGCTAACATGGTGGGAGGCCTCACAGGGTGAGAGAGGCACACTGAGAGCCCCAATGACTTTTGTAACAGACCTATTTTCTGAAAACTGACCCACTCTAAGATAACCTATTCATCCACTAAACCATTAATGATTTCATTCATTCACTCATGCAGAGGCCTCACGACCCAATCACTGCTTACAGGCCCTCTGAATACTGTTACATTGGAGGTTAAGTTTTAAGATGAGTTTCAGAGGGGACAAACATTGAAACCATAGCAGGCACCTAGGCAATCTTTTTTTGAATGAATAAATGAGAAAAATCTGGGGAGAGAGAACGTGTACATAAAGAAGATAAGAGGTATACTACTTTTAGGTAAGGAAATAGCATGGAAGTTTATTTAACTCTGACCTCTGAGAACTATGACCCTGTTTTTATCCCTTCCCTCAAAGTAGTGATAGAATTGTTGGAAATACAGGTCAGATAGGAACAGATATGTTGGCTGGATAGTAAGTAACTGGGGGAGATTGAGAGGTTTGCGGGAGTGGGGGATGAGGAATCCTTGTGATATGGCCCAAATTATCAGACATAAATGACTGCACACTCCTAACCAAGGAAGATAATGGGCATCACTTCATGGGGGTCCTTTCCACAGAGCAGTGATCACTGAACAGCAGGAAAATAACTTCCTGAAAGGTCCCCATGGTGTCAATAACCTAGGAGTCCTCTCCAACTGATCAAACCTCGATGGCCGCAGCAGATGGTGTTAATGAGCCTGAAATGACTCAAGCTATTTCTGCAGTCTGCTGTCTGCCAGCAGCTCCCTCTCGGCCACAGGTCACTGATCTCTTCCCAGTCAAGTGCCAGGGTGCTCAGTGGACTATGTCACCTCGCCTGGTAGGATTTCCAAGATGGCTGTGGTTCTAGGTCAATGATTGCTGCTGCTGGCCAGAGCTTCCCAGCTATGTCCCAGACTGGCTGTGCTCCTCAAGGGAGGAGTCTGGATTTGCACTTTGAGATTCTGATTCATAGGCCAGTCTCCAGCTGCTCATCACACCCTGCCTTTTTTCCCCTAGCCTTTGAAAAGAGGCCACGTGATTCAATTGTTGACAGTTCTCCTCACTTTCTAGCAAATAAACCCTCACAGCTTCAATGGAATCAGTGATGATGGTTTGGGCTTAGAAAGTTATAATGTGGCTTACTCATCCCAAATAGTAACTAACATACATTGATTACTTTTTCTGTGCCAGAGACTTTTCTAAGCCTTTTACAAACATTATCTCATTGAATTTCAGAACAACTCTAGGTTATAGGAGCTTTATTATCCCCATTGCACAAATGAAGAACTGAGAGGTAGAGAAGTTAATAACTTATTCAAAGTCTTATAGGCAGCAAACGGCATAGCCCATATCTGTCAAATTTCAAAGTTGGAGTTTTTAGTAGCTTACCTATTGGGCTTTGTTGACATGTTTATGACTTTTTTTTTTTAGACAGAGTCTCGCCCTGTCGCCCAGGCTGGAGTGCAGTGGTATGATCTCAGCTCACTGCAAGCTCTGCCGGCTAATTTTTTGTATTTTTAGTAGAGACGGGGTTTCATCATATTAGCCAGGATGGTCTCAATCTCCTGATCTCATGATCCGCCAGCCTCGGCCTCCCAAAGTGCTGGGATTACAGGTGTAAGTCACCGCGCCCGGCCTGATATGTTCATGACTTTCGACCCCTCCAAATATGCCCTAATGTGAGAGTTGAAAGTTCACACCACTATCTATCAATACATCTGCTATGTTATGGGATGATTTCCTAAAGTATGGTTTCTTTTTTAAAAAAAAATAGTTACATTTCTGTCCTTGTGATAGTTTGCTCAGAATGATGGTTTCCAGCTTCATCCATGTCCCTACAAAGGACATGAACACACCCTTTTTTATGGTTGCATAGTATTCCATGGTGTATATGTGTTACATTTTCTTAATCCAGTCTATCATTGATGGACATTTGGGTTGGGATGGGGGGAGGTGGGTGGGATAGCATTAGGAGGTATACCTGATGTAAATCATGAATTAATGGGTGCAGCACACCAACATGGCACATGTATACATATGTAACAAACCTGCATGTTGTGCACATGTACCCTAGAACTTAAAGTATAATAATAAAAAAAAGTTACATTTTTTAATATGGAAATCTCAGCACGTGAAACCAAAGATACAGAGACATCTGTTGCTTCTAGCCTTGGTCAGAATTGACTTAGAACCTAGGTGTCAGAAACAATCAGTTCTGAGGCCTAGCCCATTGACCAGATAAGCAGAGAGGATAAATTTTAAATAAACTCCGTTTAGTCCAACAAAGATGTATTTTAACAATGACTTTCTAAATGCACGATTGTATTAATTGATACCAGAGGTGCAAAGGAATATAACAAGGTGTGCTGGATGCTCTATTCCTAGGATAAGTAGAGATGAATCTTCAGTTAGTCCAATTCAGCCCCACTTCAACTATGAATACAGAGTTTTGCTTCTAAACCACCACCATTGTTTTATTTGTCGAAACCACCATCATCTCTATCTCAAAGAGCTTCTAAGAGTTCTGGGTCAGTCTAGGAGGATTCTCCACATGGCAAGATGGAGGAGCGCTGCACAGGATGTCAAAGTGTGGGTGCTCATCACTCCTAATCAATAATGTCCTGGCAGCAATCAGTGAGAGTTACTCACTGCAGGGTGAAGAGATGAACATTCTTTCCATTTCTTGGCATATGGAATGTTCAGTTTTCACTTGCATGGGAATGGGATACCTTCAGATAATGCAACTTTCATATGCCACTCTGGTATCGGGGACAGATGCAGCTCACGTTGGCAGAGTGGACAGTCATTTATTAGTAGCTCAGCTGTCGTCTCTTTGGTTCCACATCCAGCCCATGGTATCTTTATCTAGTCTGAGAGTATGAAAACTGTTTTGCATCTTCTTCCAACTATATTGGTCTTATATCCTGGATGCTGGCTTTAAAAATCCAAAAGTCAAATATTTAGCTCTGTTGCTCTGTTTCTGCTTTGAAAACCCTCCTTAAAGTTTAGTTGCCTAAGCTGGAGGGAGATGCTTCTATGTGTGTTTGCAATGATCTCTGTAATACGTCCCTCTTCTAATTAGACACAAGAATTTCCAGTCACAGTCACAGATTGTCAAACAGCGGTCTCCCCCATGGGGGACTGTCCTAAGCTTAAGGCGGGAAGGGGCAGAGAATGTGTGCTTCTGGCAGGCAGACAAGCTCTCAACGGAAGAGAAGGAAGGGGCTGAGCTAAACATGCTCACTTTTCTTCTAAACACATCAATCAGTCATTCCTCTTTCTCTGTGATGAAGACTGGGAGCATGGAGAAAACCTATACAAGTTCCTTCTGTGACTTTTGCACTGTGTAACAAAGTGAGAATTTCCTCTTCTATGGAAACTTGAACAGTGGGAAAAAGGTGCCAACTTTCCTTCATGCTCAGCAACAATGAGGATCCTAGTAGAATAGAGGTGCAATGGTAGGCTATAACTCCATACAGAAGAGGAATTCATTTCAAGTGGGAAGTATGAGAAGAGCAGAATAAAGGGACCATCCCAAAGTAGACCAGATCTCTTATTTTCATCCTATAGAATTAAGTTTCAACACCACCTCAAAACCCCTCTGTTGCAAGTAAAGAAGAAGAAGGACGGTGAGCTGAGATTGTGCCATTGCACTCCAGCCTAGGCAACAAGAGCAAAACTCTGTCTCAAAAAAAGAAAAAGAAGAAGGAAAAAAAAAATGAAACAAAACAAAACTCTAGCTAGACAGAGTTTCATGCTGGGTTTCTCTTTCTACAGCGTTAAATACTTCTCTGGAATAAATAAACATGTGCTAAATGCTTCCACTGGAAATTTCAACCACAGCTCTACATCTCTTGGTCAATTAATCAACTAGTCAGTGAAAATACACCGACTTTGTAATCCCAGCTACTCAGGAGACTAAGGCTCAGGCAGGAGGATTGCTTGAGCCCAGGAGTCTGAGGCTGCAATGAGCTGCAATTGTGCCAGTGCACTGACAGAGCTGCTGCCTAATAGTGGTGTGCTCCAAATCAGCTGAGTGTTGCGTTTAGTTGCCCTTGGCTGTGCTAGAACCCAAAGATCTTTGGTTACTAAGATTAGATTGGTAACTTTGGATACTGAGATTGGAATTTGAAGAATAAGAAACAGTAGGCAGGAAAGATAGTCACCCATATGGCATGAAATTGTCATGAAAAGATTGTATTTATTGAATACTTCTACAAGTCAGACATTAAATTACATGCTTTACATGTGTTACCTAATTTAATCAAGGAGGAGAAACTATCCTCAATTGACAGATAATAAAATAGAAGTTGAAGAGGTTAATAATTTGTTCAAGATTAAATAGCAAACAAGTGGAGGACAACTCAAAACCAAGTCAATTTAAGTTTTAAACCCAAGTTCTTATATCTCCTAAGGGATAGAACTTCTTTTGCAGGGGAAGAGATTCTCCAAAGATTGGTCATGGAGGCTGATGTGTTGCCACTCAAGACACATTTCTTCCAGTTAAAGCAATGGTTTCACACCCACATAGTTTTTGGTCATCTTGTAATATGTTTAGTCGTTTTACTTAAATCAGCTCACAAATTTGGCTTTAACAAAGGAATGAATGTTTTACTACTTTCAATGAAAACCAGTGTTACATATAAAAAGAAGATAACTACACATATGCAAGACAATGTTATTACATATCAATGTTATTAGGTATCACGTCATTAAATATTTGCTTCCTGGTGCAGGCTCTGAGTTAGACCTGCTGTGTTTTTGTTAAAAAAAAAAAAAAAAAAAAAAGTGAAATTAGCAAATATTAGAGATGCATTAAAAGGGGCTAACACCACTTCAAGATGTTTTCCTTGGTATCCTCGGGAGATTTGGAGTAGAAATAAAAAGGTTATAAGATTTTCACGGCCGGGCGCGGTGGCTCAAGCCTGTAATCCCAGCACTTTGGGAGGCCGAGACGGGCGGATCACGAGGACAGGAGATCGAGACCATCCTGGCTAACACGGTGAAACCCCGTCTCTACCAAAAAATACAAAAATCTAGCCGGGCGAGGTGGCGGGCGCCTGTAGTCCCAGCTACTCAGGAGGCTGAGGCAGGAGAATGGCGGGAACCTGGGAGGCGGAGCTTGCGGTGAGCTGAGATCCGGCCACTGCACTCCAGCCCCGGCGGCAGAGCGAGACTCCGTCTCAAAAAAAAAAAAAAAAAAAAGATTTTCACAAGGTGATTTAATATTGCAATGTATTGTCCATTTACCCCTTTAAGTCATCTCCATGAAGCCAATGGTAATATAGGCTTTGGAAAAGCTAAGGTAAAGTGTCACATCCCCAGGAATGTCTCATTAAAATGTGCTACCCTCTGGTTTATAAGGGGAGGAAGGACAAAATTGAGAGTTGACCTGAAAAGAAGAGACGTAGAAGTAGTGGAAAGAAGTAACGAAAAGTAGAGGGTATTTCCAAAATTTGGCTCTGTACAGCTTCCTCCAAGAAAGTACATTCATTCTTGGTAACGTATTTTTCCAAGAAATATGTTTTCTTATGCCATACTGTCTACCTCACACTTCTTGCCAAGTTTACGTATCATTTAAAATGTTATATGGTATTGTTTTGTTATGCCATTTTTAGCAGCCATTATATTATTTACACACTTGGCACACTGCACCAGGAAAACTACTAAATCAAAAATATCTATTTTTTGCTACCAGAAAAAAAAAAATGCTTCCTAAAGTATTTGAGAAGAAGTAATAAAAAGAAGAGGATAAGGAAATAGAAAAAAGATTAATGAGTGATCCAGATAGTCAAATTTTCATTCCAGAACCATGTGGTCAGTCACTTAGCTGGTACAGCCCAGGGCACAATAATAAAATTTTTATGGTTAACATTTATTGACATATATACCATAGAGTGCTTACTATATGTCAGAGACTCTATTAAGCATTTTCATGTATTAATTCATTGAATCATTCTGACATCCATAAATTAAAAACTATAATTATTCTCATTTTACAAAAAAGAAAATGAAAGCACGGAAAGGTCAGGCTGCTAGCCCTAGTCACATGCTATTTTGTGATGTAGCTGAAATTTGAACTCAAACAGCAGGGCCAGAGATGACACAGCCCCAATATTTTGGTGTTAAGCCATCTCTTAATTTTTCTGAGATGACTCTCTCTAGGTATGACAGAGATCATGCCACTGCACTCCAACCTGGGTAACAGAGCGAGAGTCTGTCAAAAAACAAACAAAGAAACAAAAACAGAACAAACTACAACTTCATAAATAATGTCGGTGAAGCTCACAAACTTAACATTGAAGAAGTCGGACCTAAAAAATATATAATATATAATCTTTCTTACATAAAAACCAAAAATGGGCAAAGCAAATCTATGATAGGAGAAGTCAGGAGAGTGGGGTACCAGGGAGGCTTCAGTGTGTAGATAATGGTTTCTTGAGTTGAGTGCTGGTTACATGCTTATATGAAGTTTGTGAAAGTTAACTGGTTTACTTGTGTACTTTTCTGAATATGTGTTATACTGTAATTAAAAGTCAACGCACAGACACATATGCAGACTTCATTCTTTCTGTATCCTTAAATGGCTTCTGTATAGCAGCCCCTTATAAATTTATCTAACTTCCTGATTAACATGCCTGTTAAGATAGCAAAGTAAAAGATAAAAAAACTTGCAGTGCTCGTAGTATGGCAGGCAAACCTGTTGGGAACACTGGAGGGAATTTTTGTTTGCCTTCAGGCTGCTGATGTAAGGTTGAAAACAATCTTTTTTTTTTTTTTTTTTTCTTTTTTTAAGACAGAGTCGCTCTGTCGCCCAGGCTGGAGTGCAGTGGCCGGATCTCAGCTCACTGCAAGCTCCGCCTCCCGGGTTCACGCCATTCTCCTGCCTCAGCCTCCCGAGTAGCTGGGACTACAGGCGCCCGCCACCGCACCCAGCTAATTTTTTGTATTTTTAGTAGAGACGGGGTTTCACCATGTTAACCAGGATGGTCGCTATCTCCTGACCTCGTGATCCGCCCGCCTCGGCCTCCCAAAGTGCTGAGATTACAGGCGTGAGCCACCGCGCCCGGCTGAAAACAATCTTAACAGAGTACCCTGGGATGCCATAGGTGAGTCTGTCTTTTTGAAAACAGGTAGAAATACATTTCTTCCCTTTCCAATATCTTTAGAAACTTGAAGTCTGCACCTAATGGAAAATTGAGCTCACATCCTTGCTTTAACACTGAGGGCAGGCAGGGTGGGGTCTCTCCCTCCTCTTGCCATTACTAGCCTTGTTATCATATAAAAGAAGCTTGAAATGACCAGGCCTGTTATCCCAGGACTTTGGGAGGCTGAGACGGGCAAATCACCTGAGGTTAGGAGTTCGAGACCAGCCTGGCCAACATGGTGAAACCCTGTCTCTACCAAAAATACAAAAATTAGCCGGGTGTGGTGATGGGCACCGGTTATCCCAGCTACTCCGGACGCTGAAATGGGAGAATTGCTTGAACCCGGGAGGTGGAGGTTGCGGTGAGCTGAGATCATGTCACTGCAATCCAGCCTGGGCAACAGGGTGAGACTCTGTCTCAAAAAAAAAAAAGGAAGAAAGAAAGTAACTTTTTTACTTGGTATGTCTCCTAAATTAGGAATTCAGTTTTTTAACTATGTTCAGGTGAATCCTATAACGATGGGGAAAATATGTCTCAGCAAAACTTCATCCAAGAAAGTATGTTAATTCTTGGTAAATGTATTTTTCCAGAAAATATGTTTTCTTGTGCCATATTGCCCAGCTCACAATATTTGTGGTTTGTTTATCATTTAACATGGTATCGGGTATTGTTTTGTTATGCCATTTGTTAGCAACAGTTATGTTATTTACACATTTGGCACACTGCACCAAGAGAACTATGAAATCAAAAATATCTATTTTTTGCTATCAGAAAAAAAAATTCTTCCTAAAGCAATATGTTGATATTTTCATTGTCAAAAAACTTGTGGACATTCTGTTTATTTAAAACTTACATCGAAGTTGATACCTATGATGTGTGAAGTGTTCCTATAAGTTACAAACCATCTAAAAGAAAATGGGGAAAGGGTATCAACAGGAATTTACAGAACTTACAGTGAAAATGGCAATAAACATAAAAATATGCATAGCCTTATTGGTCATGAAATAAACACAAATTAAAATAATAATGAGATTCTACAGTTTTCAGATTTTTAATCCAGCAATCCTACTTATGGGTATTTATTTTTATTTTTATTTTAATTTTTTGAGATGGAGTTTTGCTCTTATGCCGAGGCTGGAGTTCAATGGCACCATCTCAGCTCACTGCAACCTCTGCCTCCCAGGTTCAAGTGATTCTCCTGCTTCAGTCTCTCAAGTAGCTGGGATTACAGTCGCCCACCACCACGCCAGGCTAATTTTTTGTATTTTTAGTAGAGATGAGGTTTTACCATGTTGGCCAGGCTGGTCTCGAACTCCTGACCTCAAGTGGTCCACCTGCCTCAGCCTCTCAAAGTGCTGGGATTACAGGTGTGAGCCACCACATCCAGCCTCTGGGCATTTATTTGAAAAATTGAAATAAGGATCTGGAAGAGCTATCTGCACCTCCATGGTCACTGCAGCATTATTCACAACAGACATGGAAACATCCCAGGTTTCCATCGACAGATGAATGGATAAGGACAATGTGGTAAATACATTCAATGGAATATGATTCCACCTTAAAAAATTGGAAATCCTTGCAGGGTGCGGTGGCTCATGCCTGTAATTCCAGCACTTTGGGAGGCCAAGGTGGGCAGATCACAAGGTCAAGAGATTGAGACCATCCTGGTCAACATGGTGAAACCCCGTCTCTGCTAAAAATACAAAAATTAGCTGGGCGTGGTGGCTCATGCCTGTAGTCCCAGCTACTTAGGAGGTTGAGGCAGGAGAATCACTTTAACCTGGGAGGCAGAGGTTGCAGTGAGCTGAGATTGCGCTGCTGCACTCCAGCCTGGCGACAGAGCGAGACTCCATTTCAAAAAAAAAGGAAAATCCTGTTGTATGTGACAACCTGGATAAAACTGGAGGATGTTATGCTAAGTGAAATAAGCCAGTCACAAAAGGACAAATACTACATGATACCACTTACGTATAGAATCTAAATCAGGCAAATACATAGAAGCAGAGAGTAGAATGGCTGCCAAGAGCTAAAGAGACGGAGAAATGGAGAGTTGCTATTCAATGGGTATAAAGTTTCAGTGATACAAGATGAATAAGCTCTAGAGCTCTGCTGTACAACATCATGACTACAGTTACTAATGCAGTAAAGTGCACTTAAAAATTTGTTAAGAGGGTAGATCTCATGTTGTCGTCTTACCACACACCCCCACACACACACAGAAACAAAAAGGCACAAGAAAACTTAGAGGTGAGGAATATGTTTATTATCTCAATTGTGGTGATAGTATCACGGATGTATACATGTCTAAACTGAGTAAATTTTACACTACATTGAATATAGGTGGTTATTTGTTTATTGATTATACCTCCAAAGGTGTAAAAACAGAAACAAAAATGTAATAAGTGATCCAAAATAGAAGAGAATATCAGTAGAGAATTATATCACAAAAGTCAAAAAAGAAGGGTTTCATGAATAACAGAGTGATCAATAATAATGAATGTGGCAGTGAGTTCAAATGGAGATTTTTAAACTTAAAAAAAAAAAAGAAAATTTCCAATATTGCCTAAATAGGGAATTTCATACATTGTTGGTGAGAGCAGGACTAGAATATCCCCTTTAGAGGACAATAAATTTTGAGATTTATAATGTACATCAACATTTGAAAATTGTAAGCCTTGGCGTGGTGCAGCAATTCTACTATATGCCTGGGAGGCAGAGATATTTGGTGAGCAGTGCTAATAACTACAAAATTGAGGCCGGGTGCAGTGGCTCAAGCCTGTAATCCCAGCACTTTGGGAGGCCAAGGCGGGTAGATCACAAGGTCAGGGGTTTGAGACCAGCCTGGCCAAGATGGTGAAACCCCCGTCTCTACCAAAAAATACAAAACTTAGCTGGGCACAGTGGTGAGCACCTGCAATCCCTGCTACTTAGGGGGCTGAGGTAGGAGAATTGCTTGAACCTGGGAGGCGGAGGTTGCAGTGAGCCAAGATCATGCCACTGCACTCCAGCCTGGGAGAGAGAACGAGGACTCCATCTCAAAAAAGAAAGAAAAAAAAGAAAATTATAAGCCTTTTGACCTGTGATTCCTCCAGAGATGCTTATGCAAGTGTGAAAAGACACAATTAGATGATAGTCTCTGCACATGTGTTTGTAATAGAAAAATTGCAAGAAATCTAAAAATGAATTAATAGGAAAGTTTAAAAATAATATTACTGCCATATCAAGTTGTTCAATGCAAAAAGAAGATGGGAGAAGAGAATATTGTATATTTAAAACTGTATATAATCCTTTTTTAGAAAAAACACACACATATATGTGTCTATGCTTAACAAAAATTCTGGATGAATATGAAAATTCTTATCAGTGGTCATTTTGGGGAGGGTGTGATAACAAAGGGGTTTCACTTTCTGCTTTCTATATTTCTGTGTTGTTTGAATTCTTACAATATGTTTCTAAAACTGCTACAATCAGGAAAGACAATAAAGATATTTAATACTACAAGATATACTCCAAATGCTAGGAATGTTATATCCAGGTGATAGAAATTTGGATGGCTTTAAAATTATTTTCCAAAATTGTCTACAGCAAATATCTATTCCTTTTCAAATCAGAGAAAATAGTGGAATTTAAAATAATAAGTCTACAATTTAAACTGTAGCATACAATCAAATTTATGTATAAAATTTGCACAGCATAAAGCCTCAAAAGACATACACCTAAGAGTTAATGGTAATTAAATAGGTGGTGGGATTAGAGGAGATTTTTCCTTCCTTCTGCTCACTTGCAATCAACAGCTGAGTGATGTGAAGATCAATGGTTGGAATGACAGCAAATTTATCATTACTGTAATTGATGTGCTCATTAGTACCTTAGTTCTCTCCCCTGGTTTCCTACAGGCCTATTATTTCCACACAGCAATGTTAATTATGGTGATAAAACCCTGGAATGAATGGCTAGAAGTGGATCCAATGGCACCATGGAGGTAAGCCAACAGAGTAGAAAAGAGTCTTGCTTTATTCTGTCCTGCCTCCTACCTTAAGACAAGTCAATTTCTGAATCACTCTACAGAGAGAGTTGTCAGTAATTTTCCTGAAGACAACCAGGGAAACACAATCTGGATACTGGCATTCCAGTGCTGCCTACAAATAATTCAATCCCGCAACTGGGCAAGTCACGACCTTGTGCTTTTGTTTTCTTTTCTAAACAAAATTCAGCAATGGATGTGGATCAGGACTTTGTAAAACAAAACCCCAAACTTCCAGGTTTACCCTTGGAAAGACATATCTAAAATGAGGAAGAAGAGTTGCCCAATGTTCCCAGCCCTGAGGCCCCTTTGTCTTTCAAGAATCTTCCACCCTAATGTCCACTGCCACCGTCACCACCAGGTAATGAAAAAACTGTTTATAAAAGACAATGAAAACATAAAGTAGTGACTTGCCCAGCTGTGGGATTGAATCATTTGTAGGCAGCAATGAAATGTCAGTCTCCAGACTGTGTTTCTTTGGATGTGTTTTTCAAGAATACACCAATTCTTTTTTAATGGCCCAAGCATAAATAAAATCCTTTATTTTATCTCTTTTTACATAATAGAATTTTCAAAAATTCTTTCTAAATTATAGCATAACTGTACAAAATATGAAAAGAGCAAAGGCTAAAACGATACACCAAAATGTTAACAGTGGTTTTATTGAGGAAGTACACGTATTTTTTTTTACTAATTATTTTTTCTAGGTTCTCAAAAATAAGGCATATACGTTTTTACTGTGCAGTGAATCTTTCACTCCATAGACAGAAGTCTCTTCATCTCAGGAAGCTCTTCTTCTAATATATCATTGATTATTTCTGTAGTTAAATAATTCTGTTTCCTGCTTTTAGAACAATAATTATCTGGTCACTAATTTTACATTCTCTGTTTTCATTATCTATCGTTTCTCTAATTGGAATTTTCCCCATTTCCTCTATATTCTTGGAGAACTTTACCAATTTGTTATCATCTGTGTCACTCATATGATATTTTCTACAGGATCAGTTCTATTTTTCTCTACAATTGCTGTTAAAATATCAGCTTCATTGCCATATTCTTCCATCTCTTTTTTCATCTTACCCAGTTGTCTTTTCATTTAGCCTATTCTTGCCTTGAAGATTCTTTATTATATGTCAGGGAAATAATGATTTCTGCTCTATTGACAATGCTAAATCATGTGCTAATGATTCATTCTTGATTCTGAAATATATCCTTTTAAATATAAGTTCTTATTTGTCTCTGGATTGATACTACTTTTCTATTCTTCAGCAGTATTTTTCACAAATAGGTACTTAAATTCCCCTTGAGACAGTATATGTTCTCTTGGGTGATGAAAAATCCCCTGCTTAGCTCTATGTTGTTCACTTATCAGTGTTAGGTTAACTGATCAGCGTTATGTTAATGTATGTAAATGTATCAGCATAAATTAACATGTATAGCTCCTAATCCAACTTTCATTCCAATGAAATGAATCAGTGTGGAGCAGAATCTAATGGTTTCATGCTGAAAGAAAGCAATGAAGAGGAGGGCTCTGGACTCTAAGAGATGAGAAGTTCACAGAAAGTGAAATGGGAGGCATTGTAAGCACACTTTATTTTCTTTGCATATTTGCCCTAGGCTAGCATTGGCCACCGCATTGTACAGTACGCATCTCTGTGCTTGCCATGAATATGTAACAGGGAAGAATTTTGTGGGCTATGAATAAGGGTGATGAGGAAAACTAGGCTGTTGTGGTCAAATATACTTAGGAAACAGGATGAAATAGAGTTGAAGAGGTTTGTTTATTGTGTCAATATTCACACACTCATATCTGTTGAGTGGATTGTGTATGTCTAGGAAGTGGCTGACTTGATTAGGGAGCATTTCCCAGACTTCGCTGACAGTGATAAACATTTGAGGGAGCATCGTATTTATCAGACATTTCCTGGAAGACACTTTGAGGAACAGTGTTCTACTTTTGTACAATTCCCATTCTCTCTCACTTGGGCCTTTCTCTGCCCATACAAATAAGGCATGGGGATCACAGGGCAGCTACTTACAACACACCAGCTTCACAGGGCTCCCTAGAAAAACCTGGAGTCTCTCATGGAGGGGTAAGGAGAAGCAGCTGTACATGGCAAATATGATTTATTGGTGGCATGAGTGTTTCCTGTCACCCATGGCAAAGAATGAGGATTAAAGAAGGAACACATTTCAATAACAAGTCGGTTTCAAGAGGTTCAGACATAAGTGAGGCCTTGAGTTCTTCTCCATTTCTATATGCACCTAGCAGTACAACCAGGAAACAAGAGTGTATCGTTCATGAAAAAGTTGTATCATACAGATATTCTCTCGATCTGATGTGGCTCATAGTTTCCCATAACATCCAGTTAAGATGAGACTAGAGGGAATAAAGAGCTCATTGACTCCAACACCCTTAATTTACAATTGAGGAAACTGAGGACCCCAGATGCAAAGCAGCTTGTTATAGGGGACCTGGAATAGCAGTGCTGGGTCTGGAACCGAGTGCTACCCCCACTAAACTGAGATGCCCAGGATACAACTTTTAAAAATACGAGTGTGGCATTAAAGACCAAATAAGAGCAAAGCTAAATGAGAGTAAAACCACCTTTGCAAAACTTTTGACAGTGAGATAAATCTGATGTAGGAAAATTATGACAGCGAAAGAAATCTGATGTAACCAACTCCGTCTTGCTTCTAACCTACAAGCTGCCCTCCTTCATTCCCAGGTGCAGGCTAAGCTAACTACGGTAGGAATTTAGTTTATAGTTTAACTTTGAAACGAAGATGATAATAGCCCCTTCCCAAAATAAACCCCCTACTTGCTTGGGGATCAGACTATTTTTATAAAATGAACACATTAGCCACAAGAGTAAAAATTATGCCTCAGGAGTCATGCATCCAGAGGTCACAAGATTCCTAATCTCCCCAATTGCTCCTACAGCTAGCATCACTATTGTAAAACCTAAGATTGGTGTTCGAAGTAGTTTTCAGATCCTGCATTCTGATGGACTAGCTGGCACCACCCAGACTGGTAAACTGGCTTATCTTTCTTGTGACCCCACCCAGGACTGATTCAGTGCAAGAGGACATGTTTTGACACCCTATGGTTTTGCATCCCTGACCCAACCAATCAGCATTCCCCATTCCCTAGCTCCCTGCCTGCCAAGCTATCCTTTAAAAACTCTAGCTTCTGAATTTTGGGGGAGGCTGATTTGAGTAATAATTAACTCCTGTCCTTTCACTTAGCTGGCTCTGCATTTATTAAGCTCTTTCTCTGTTGCAAAAATCTGCTTTTCTCAGTGCATCAGCTTTTCTGAGCAGCAGGCAAGGTGAGCCCATCAGGTGATTACAAGAGTGCTTTATTCTAAACGTTTTATTCATCATTCTTAAACAATTGCAAAATTTAAAATTTCTTAGTCTTTCCATTTTGGCAGATTTTTTAAAAGGATTGTTATTTCATTCATTCATTCCTTTATTCATTCATTCATTCATATTTACTGAGCATCTGCCATATACCAGGCACTGTATTAGAGGCTTAGATTATCATGGTGAAAACCTTTGGCATCATTTTCACTTATATTTTCATGGGGGAAGACAGATGTTATCAAAATAATGTTTATAAACATTACTGGGTTGGTTCTAACAAATTGTACAAGTACTAGACACATGTAGACACACAGAAAGCTGAAGAGTAACACCAACTAGAATAAAGAAAATTAATACTGAACCATGAATACAAAGAGTCAAGGAGCCTAAAAAATGAGATTGTTTTTATGACCTTGGAATCCCATTTGCCAGAGAAGTGGAGGCAGAAATGAAAATACCACTATTGCAATCCTCAAGTGTTTGGAAAGGGCTCTGGGGTGGGACCCAACCCACGAAGATGGTTCTAGACTGAGTTCCTATTTGATAAACCCAAGTGAATGTCCCACCTCCTTTAGCAACACAGCTTTCTGGTGAAGAAACAAAAATAGGCATGTATATGCTAAACCTGAGTTGAATCACACTGCTGAGATCATGGGCACAGCTACTAGGGGATCTCAAGGAGCCTTGTCCAACGTTCTAAATGATCCTTGCAGGCAACATGCCTTAGTAGGTTGCACAGGACAATTCAGAGCAAAAGAACAGAAGCAGTTGCTGGGCAAGGTGAGATGGTGAAGGTCATGTCACTGAGGGAAGACCTTACTTTCTCTTCAATTTCTGAGTGATTTCAGAACAGATAGAGTCCACTTTCAAGATTTCACCAGGCTGTAGAATAAAGAATAAACTGGGGCTTCAGAGGGAGACCACAGAGCCTCCTTCCTACTGGCTCCTCCACTTGGCACTTTGTGATATTGGCCAAGGCCTTCAACCGGGTGGGGTCTTACTGTCAGAGGTGTGTGAACCAGAGAAACACCATCTTGAATAGGAGTTGGGTAAAATGAGGCTGAAACCTACTGGGCTGCATTCCCAGATGGTTAAGGCATTCTAAGTCACAGGATGAGATAGGAGGTTGGCACAAAATACAAGTCAAAAAGACCTTGCTGATAAAACAGTTTGCAGTAAAGAAACCGGCTAAAACCCACCAAAACCAAGATGGCCACGAGAGTGACCTCTGGCCATCCTCACTGCTACACTCCCACCAGTGCCATGAGAGCTTACAAATGCCATGGCAAGGTCAGGAAGTTACCCTATATGGTCTAAAAAGGGGAGGCATGAATAGTCCACCTCTTGTTTAGCATACCATAAACAACAACAACAAAAAAACATAAAAATGAGCAATCAGTAGCCCTTGGGACTGCTCTATCTATGGAGCAGCTATTTTTCTATTCTTTCACTTTCCTAATAAACTTGTTTTCACTTTACTCTATGGACTCATCCTGAATTCTTTCTTGAGCAAGATCCAAGAACCCTCTCCCGATGTCTGAATCGGGACCCCTTTCTTGTAACATCACTGCCCTTGCTTTGAAAAGCCCTCACTTGAAAATTAAATGGGGTTGCAAGTTGTAAGCCTGGCACACAGTAGGAGTTCAAAAAATATCACCTCCTCCTTCCCATCTTCTGCCTGCCTTGTAAGCTAGGATGCTTTGTAATTTTGTTGCTAACTTTTGCTGGATTGTAATTTGTCTGGGCATCAGTTTCATCATCTGTAACATGAAGAAATAGGGCAAGTGGTGATCCCTGGGGTCCTTTCATTTCAAACATTTTAGGATTCTATCATCATAATAGATGCCCCACATGGGGAAGAAACAGCAGAAGCTGAGTTTTCTGTGACTTTGGTCTGTAGGGGTGAGTTCCAGGAGGCTCCCAGGCATCAACCATGACCTGTGCAAAGACAAGAAAAATAAATGATTAGGAAACGGTCAACATTGCAGTGTGCATGCCTGCAAACAATTCACACACAGTTGGAGGCGCCCAGCTGGAAACCAGCATTTCATTTGCAGCTTCATTTGCAGCAGAAAAGTTGATATTGGCAATAATGTCAGTAACTTACAGCTGGGATTCAGTGGCTCCTAGCATGAGCCACCACCAAACAACCAATTTTCACTTTGCAACTCAGAATGACCCCTCCAGTTCTCCATGCTAGAGGGAAAGAGAGGTGTGGGTCTCTGTTGGGACAAGTTTGGGCACGGAGTCCACAAGGGCTTCAGATGGCAGTTTCTGGACTGCAGTTCTTGCCACTTGCAAGCTCTTCACACCACAAACACTTAGCTTTTCTCGTTTGGGGAGCTCTAGGGAGCCCATTCATCTTTCCTGGAGTCAGAAAGAGGAGGGAGGAAGCCAGGCAATGAAAAAAAAGTGTGGAAGATGCAGCTGTTGGAAGCAACAAACAGAATATCAGATGGCCCCAGGAGTCCTGGGTATTTGTCTCAGATCTGTCACAAGCCAATTGTGTGACTATAACTTGTCACTTCCTCTTTCCGGATGCGGTTTATGCAGGTGTAAAAGGGAGAGGTCAGATGAGGTGGTCTTGAGTTGGCTTCCAACTCTTTCTATGACTCAAGTATTCTAAATGAGAAAGGGTGAAGAAAAGGAGGAAATGGAAGAAGAGAAGGTGGATAGCAGGTGGGTGAGACTTTGTTAGAAAAGGAGGGGGAGGAAAGATGAGAAAGGCTGCCACAATACAAAGGAAAACAACACAGATTTGCAGAAAGTATTCCTCGCAGAGCTATAAGTAATCTCTAAAGTAGTCATGATTACAATCATTATCATAAACAACTGAAGTCCTAATTAACTTCATAAAGGGCAGCATCCTGCGATGATTCAGGAATCCTCTCTCTTGATGCTCCAATCTCCGGAACCCAGGGGGATCCCTCCCTTGTGAGCTCATACCGCCTTCCTTTTGCTATGACCTTTACTTTGGGCAGCCCAAGGAAAGAAAGAGGAAGCACCTGCCCTGCAAGTCTGGCCAGCTGGTGTCGAGGAGCCCAGGGCAGCTCGATTGAGGACCAGGTCGTGTTTGCCCTCCAGAGACGGGGTCCCCAAGTATCATCACCCACACCACTCTGAGCATCACTGGCTGTGGGCACCACTAGAATCAGCATGCTTGCCACTCTATATCATCCGAGGAGATTCCCAGGTACTTCCTTAAGAGTGGCGAGGCCTTGGGCTTAAAAATCCTCTGATTCATGGAAGAGCCACCTGTGACGTTCCTGGCTACCTCGTTTTACTGTCATTCTCCTAATAGCCATTAGCTCAGCTTCTGCCTTGCCTGACCCCTATGGGGTGTACTGGACTTGGGTCTTATTTTTTTATTTTTATTTTTTTGAGACGGAGTCTTGCTGTGTTCCCCATGCTGGAGTGCAATGGCAAGATCTTGGTTCACTGCAACCTCCGCCTCCCAGGTTCAAGTGATTCTCCTGCCTCAGCCTCACGAGTAGCTGGGATTACAGGCGCATGCCACCACACCCGACTAATTTTTTTTGTATTTTTGATAGAAATGGGGTTTCACCGTGTTTGCCAGGCTGGTCTCGAACTCCTGACCTCAAGTGACCCAACAGCCTTGGCCTCCCAAAATGAACAAGCAATTTCTTTAGTTGCTTGTGCATAGCCCAAAATGCTCTGCCCCTAACAAACTGCAAGAAAACCCCTCTAAGTCTTCACTTAAGGACTTCTTTGCTATATTTAGGTTATGTTTACAGGATTGGGAATGAGAGGTGGAAGGAATAACTTCAAGGACAATTTCTGGAAATAAATTAGGTTCAACTCTTTTCAGGGAAGTGAGAGGCTTTAATTTTTTTTAAAAGTGATGCAAGCTATTGTAATTTCTCACAAAGGCCTGCAAGTGATTTGAGATAGTTTTATAAAAATGTTGAAAGAAAACCTAAATTCAGAATAAGATAATCCTAGGAACTGTAATGATAAGATCATATCAGTTTGTGGTGTCTTGACATTATCTGAAGGGAAGAGGGTGAATATGGATCAGAGAACAATGAGCAAGAAAAACCAATGTTACCCAAAAGCTAAGGTAAGAGGCGAGATGGCTATCTCTTAAAAATGCCAACTGAAGGCATTTTTAAAACATACCTAGTGATTACAGATAGCACAAGGATAGCTCGAGAAAGTCTGACATTGGGAAGGGAGTTACAGTAAATTCATAATTTAGGACTGGTTGAATACTAGCAGTGTCATTAGGCAGAAATGGAGAACTATTGCATTCATAGGAGCATAAAATTGGCCTGGGATTTTTTATTCTGTAATATTTCTCCAATACTATTTAACATTTTTATGTGTAAATATAGTCATTTTATCTCTATATATTGTTACAGTAATGGCTTGTTTTTATAGATTTAGGAGCCCTATCATTTTGGCTTATGATATCTCAGCATTTTCTCATCACGGAGAGAGTGCAATAGAAAACTGGCTTGTGCGCTTAAATTGCAGAAGAGCAGCTGCCAGGAGACATTAAACTGGCCCCAGAGAAGAGTTCTCAGACAATGGGATTGTGCATCCCAGCACCAGAAATGCCTAAAGTGCTTGTTATAAAGATTGTATTCTCAGGACCCCCAAAAGGTCTTCTAAGCTTGAACTGAGACCCAGGAATCAGAATCTTTTGAAGAGAGACCCAAAACTCACGTTTTGAATAAGAATTCGTGGCAACTCTATTTGCTAAAGATAGCTGCAACAAAATATCTCTCATCGCAGATCCTTCTCTGCAGTGTGATCTTGCCACCATACCATCAAGAATGGTCTGTGTCCATCACTCCTTGAATGCCCATGAGGTTATGGCTTCTTCGATCAACAGAGTATGGTAGAAGTGATGTATGACTTCCGAAGCTGGGCCATGAAAGGCAGTGTTGCTTCCACCTTGTTCTCTGGAGCTCACCTACTTGGAGTCCCAACCCAGCACCTAAGTCCAACTAAGCAGGGGCTGCCCTGCAGTGTTGAAGCTGGGCCACATGGAGAGACTCATCCAGGTGTTCTGGTGGACATGCATTACTCTTCAAGTCATCCCAGCCCAGACATTGAGGGAAGGAGCCTTCAGATGATACCACACTGGAGGATAAGCCTCTCAAACTCAACCCTAGCCGATGAGGACAAACAATAACACTTTAGTTGGAATTCACGCCAGAGTTCATCCTAGTGTCAAGAATGATAATCACTTATGTTTTCATTCATTCAATAAAATGTGTACTGATTGCCCACTATTGCCAGGTTGTTCTACAATCTGTGGATGTAGCAAAACCCATGGAAAATTCCCCAGAGTCCTGGAGCACACATTCTAAGTGTAGCATGACAGTGTGTGGCTGGGTAGGAGACAGAGAAGAGGAGACCAGACAAAACAACTAAATAAACACATTGACACGATAAGGTAAGGTTAACGATTATGAAGACAATAAAACAAGGTGATGTGGTGGGGAGGCACTGCTTTAGATTGTGTGGTCACAAAAGTTGTTTGAGCTGAGACCTGTATTACTTTAGTGGAGCTGCAGAAAAAAAAAGTGCTACCCACTTTTTTTTGGCCTGCTTAAACAACACAAATGTGTCATCTCTCAGTTCTGCAGGCCAGAAATCCAAGATCAAGGCCGGGCATGGTGGCTCATGCCTATAATCCCAGCACTTTGGGAGGTCAAGGCGGGTGGATTACCTGAGGTCAGCAGTTTGAGACAAGCCTTGCTAAACCATGTTTTCCTTGCTAAACCATGAATTCTTAGAGGTCAGCAACAGTGTCTAGCATAGTATGTGTTCAATAAATATTCACCAGACTGAATTTAGTGGAATACTAGTAAAAGCTTCAATGTTGGACTTCAGATTGTTACCGGCAGTGCGTCCGGTTGGGGTTCTTGGTCCTTGGTCTTTGTCTTCTTGGAAGAAATAATTTGGCCAAGAGACAAAAGTAGATTTAAGGCAGAAACGAGAAGCCTGGCCAGCATGGTGAAACCCTGTCTCTACTAAAAATACAAAAATTAGCCAGACTGGTGGCTCGCACCTGTAATCCCAGCTACTTGGGAGGCTGAGGCAGGAGAATCACTTGAGCCTAGGAGGCGGAGGTTGCAGTGAACTGAGATCGCACCACTGCACTCTAGCCTAGGGGACAAGAGGGAGACTCCATCTAAAAAAAAAAAAAAATTCAAGATCAAAATGTTGGCAGGGTTGATTTCTTCTGAGGCTATGAGGAAGAATATGTCCCATGCCTCTTACCCAGCTTTTGTGGTTTCTAGCAAACTCTGGCATTCTTTGGCTTGAAGAGGCATCATGCTGACCCCTGCCTTCATTTTCACATGAGTTTTTTCCTGTATGGGTGTCTGTTTCTTCTTTTAATATAGGATTAATTTATTCTTTTTATATAGGTCCCAATTTCTTCTTTTTATATAGGATTTATATAGGATTAGGGTTCACTCTAATGATCTCATTTTAGCTCGGCTACCTCTGTAAAGGCTATATTTTTCAAATAAAATAACATTCTGAGGTACTGGGGATTAGGGTTCAACCTATGAATTTTAATGGGGACCCAGTTCAACCCTTAACAAGACCTGAAGAATGAGGATCCATGATACAATAGTCCAGGGGCGATAGGAAAGCAGAAGCAAAAATGAGTTTGGCTCTCAAGAACCAGCCTAGCAGTCAAAGACCAGAATGTGGAGAGGAATGAGGAGCTTCAGCCTAGCTCCATCATCACTGTGGATAGCCAGCAGCAATGCTCTGGCCAAAAGTACAAGGTGCTTAGCTCTCACATGCAATCGGCACAAATACCTGTCAATTCTACCCATGACATCTCACTCATAACCTGGCTCTCCTGTCTGTCCCCGCCAGCCTGGCTTTGGTCAGGCATTTGTGTCTGTCTCCTATCATTTCGTTGTTATATTTGTTTCTTTCTCCTACCACTGTTTAGTTGATCTTTCTGCCTTCAGGCTCTCTATCCTTCCAACCACTTTCTGAAATACCAACAGCATCATTTTATAAAATAGAAATTGGACCCCGTGTGTCACTCATTCTAAAAATCCTCTATTCTCTCCATCAGTTCAGGAGGAAGAACAAAATCTTTCTCATGGCACAGAAGGTTATATAAACCCAGCTAAGCTCCAGCTGATGTTTCCAGTCTCTCTGTAACTCACGTGCACCCACCATTCCCCAGACTCGCTGTGCACTTTCAGGACCCTAGTTTTGTTCATGCTTCCCTACTCTTCTCATTATTTTTTCTTTGAAGAGCCAGTTCAAATTGGCACTCATCTCTAAAAAAAAAAAAAGACCACTTTTCTCTACTCTTTCCCGAATGCTTCCCCCACCTCCTATGCCCAAGCTAGGTTTAATTCCTTCTTCATCTCTGTTCCCATAACACGTTCTTCAGTGTTTGTCACGTTGGCTTATATTTATTTGTTTGCATACTGGTCATTTGTTTTCCTTGCTAAACCATGAATTCTTGGAGGTCAGAAACAGTGTCTACCATAGTAGGTGTTCAATAAATATTCACCAGACGGAATTCAGTGGAATACTAGTAAAGGCTTCAGTGTAGGACTTCAGATTGTTACTGGCAGTGCGTCCGGTTGGGGTCCTTGGTCCTCTGTCCTTGTCTCCTTGGAAGAAATAATTTGACCAAGAGACAAAAGTAGATTTAAGGCAGAAATGAGAGCTTATTGAAGCAAAGAAAAGTATACTTGAAGAAGCCAAGCAGGCAACTCAAAAGATTGAGTGCACCCCCTGATCTTTGGTTCAGGGCTCTTACAGACTTACTATTTCCTGTTTTCTTTCCCAATCTCTTCCCCTCATCCTTCGCCTTGGGCAGGCTATTGGCTAATCACCACATGTGCAGTGACTTGTCAGTATCTGGGAGGGGCTGCACATGCCCTTTGGCGGTTGAAGCTATGTGCATGCTCTCTTAACAGCAATTTTCCCTTACCAGTCTAGCGCCCCCAGAGGAAGGTCATATGCTGGCCAGACTCTGCCATTTTGCCCCTTACCAGCATGCCTAGACACCTCTACTCAATTTTTAAGTTCTTACAGGGAAGTTGCTCCCCACAAACTCAAGATGTTTCCTGGTTGTTGGGAAATTTTCCCCTTTCTGTTTCCAGCAGCCTGACAATCGCCTAACATTCTTTGGGGTCCTATCCTGCCCTGTTCATATCTGCCTATCTATCTACTCTAGTAAGATCAGCCTTAACATATTCACGACCCTCTTGGTTATTAACATCACTGGACCCAGAATCAGTGTTAACGTGAACATGCTTGACAATGTGTGTGTCACCATTAATGTGGCTTAGCAGATTTGGTATCTAGACATGCATTCAAGCCCCAACATTGTAACACATCTTAGGAACTGTCTTGGCTCCATCTTAGTTGCTCTGTGCCTCAGTTCATTTATCTGCAGAATGACTTTTGCTTGCTAAAGACCTACAATTAGGCCCATCTTTCATGCTGAAGTCAGAGTTTATATGATAACTGGATCACCATCAGCATCAATATCACTCTTACTGTTGCTCAGTCTTGGGGACTCAAGTGTGGGGGTGCTTTACTATTGCTTTTTTTGTTTGTTTTGTTTTGGCTTCTGGGTGTTTGTTCTTTTTTTTCTGGCAATAGCTTCTTTGACACTGATGTTACCTTTAGCACTTTTAGACCTATGTTAGAAGAATGAAATGGTTAAGGGTGTAGATTTGTATATATATTTTTTTCTTTTTCTTTTTCTTTTTTTTTTCTTATAAGCTCTTTGGTCATGGTAAATTAAAGCAGCTTTTCTGAAAATTTACCACACAGAAAGCTATGCTGAACTTCTCTCCTGGTCTCCTAGACCCTCTCTCATTAATTTCCTCTAATTCTCATTAGCATGTTTCTACTGCAGACTCGGAAGTGGAGAGAAATTCTTGTGCAGCTAATTTAACACCTGCAGGTTTTGAAAGTTGGTAGAGAAACCATATCAATAAAATAATCACTGGCTTTCTCAGAGATTTTAAATTTGAATCCTTTAAAGGTTAGACTTTTGTTATGATTTCTATTTATGTTTTTACATCAAGTTATATGTTAATTAATACTCTTGTCTTTTCAAATGTAAAGAGAGGCAGAATGATATATGAATGGCCACAGTCAAGAAAACATTCTGACATTTTGGATGCAGACATGATTTTCCTTGTTGATAGCACCACAGCCTGCCTTAGAAAGCCCCTGCCTTAGTAAGCCCACCTCAGCAGGGGGCTGCAAGGTGGGATTAGGAAATGAGGCACAGCCTGGGAGCTGAGTTAGGTCCTTTGGTTTGGAGATTTGTCAGGCAAAGATGGAAGCTGGAAAGCTCCCTCCTCTACTGAAGTCCATGAGCATGCAGTGTGGCAAAGAAGTGATGGGTGGGAAAAATCCTCAGAGTTTTTTTTTTGCTTTTTTTTTTTGGAGATGGAGTCTCGCTTTGTTGCCCAGGCTGGAGTGCAGTGGTGCGATCTCAGCTCACTGCAAGCTCCACCTCCTGGGTTCATGACATTCTCCTGCCTCAGCCTCCCCAGTAGCTGGGACTACAGGTGTATGCCACCACACCCGCCTAATATTTTGCATTTTCAGTAGAGACAGGTTTTCGCCATGTTAGCCAGGGTGGTCTGGATCTCTTGACCTCATGATCTGCCTGCTTTGGCCTCCCAAAGTGCTGGGATTACAGGCTTGAGCCACTGCACCCGGCCCAGAGTTTTGAAGTATAGTGTTTGTGGGGAGTTTTGCTCCTCTTTCTCATAGGGACAGAGACCTTATTCCCTCACCCTTCAAACAAACAAACAATCAAGTGAGAGGCTGAGAAGGGGATTCCAAGAGCATCACTAGGAGAGAGTTCCTCCATACTAGAAGGAGAGACTAGCATGGGGCTGGATGCTGAGGTGCCTACAGGCCACCCCAAACTGCTCTCAGAGCAAGGTACCAAGTGATGCTTCTTGGGAGGATCAGACCATGTCCTTGGGAATGACAAGAGCACAGTGACAGATAGCTTTTCCTTTGGTGAGGTCTGAAGGGAGGAAACTTGCAGGAGAAGCCCTCATCAGGTTGGGAGAGAGTGCCCAACAAAGGATGAAAGACCTGCATTCCACATCTCCAAGGCTTTCTGAGAGTTCGAGGAGGAGCCTAGTCATCCCCAGTCATCCCTGTATTCGTTTGTTCTCATGCTGCTAATAAAGACGTCCCTGAGACTGGGTAATTTATAAAGGAAATAGGTTTAGTTGACTCACAGTTCCATGGGGCTGGGGAGGCCTCACAATCATGGTGGAAGGTGAGTGAGGAGCAAAGTCACATCTTACATGGCAGCAGGCAAGAGAGTGTGTGCAGGGGAACTCCCATTTATAAAACCAGCAGATCTTGTGAGACTTATTCACTATCATTAGAACAGCATGGGAAAGACCTGCCCCCATGATTCAATTACCTCCCACCAGATCCTTCCCATGACACGTGGGAATTATGGGAGCTACAACTCAAGATGAGATTTGAGTGGGGACACAGCCAAACCCTATCGATCCTGTAGAGGATCATCTAAGTTAGAAGAGTAGGCAGATGCTAAGGATATGCCCGGGACTGAGCCAGGCATGCACAGAAATACCCTTCAGGAGCAGGGTTGATGGCACGGACCACCGACAGGTCCAAAGGGAAAGAAATAGGATGTTAGTGCTAAAAGTGGCTGTAGTGAAATTGCACATTATCCCAGGAAGGCCTTGCTCACATCTCCACAGGGGCCACCACATTTCTGGAGACCAAATAGAAACAGAAACAGATAAAATTGTGTCCAGAGTTGGTTCCTTCTGGTGGGTTCATGGTCTCACTGACTTCAAGAAAGAAGCCATGGACCTTTGCAGTAAGTGTTACAGCTCTTAAAGGTGGCACGGACCCAAAGAGTGTGTGGCAGCAAGATTTATTGTGAAGAGCTAAAGAACAAAGCTTCCACAGCAGGGAAGGGGACCCGAGCATGTTACCGCTGCTGGCTGGGGTGGCCAGCTTTTATTCCCTTATTTGTTCCTGCCCATGTCCTGCTGACTGGTCCATTTTACAGAGTGCTGATTGGTTCATTTTAGTGTGCTGATTGGTCCATTTTACAAACCTCTAGCTAGCTACAGAGTGCTGATTGGTGCGTTTTTACAGAGCACCGATTGGTGCATTTTACAAATCTCTAGCTAGCTACAGAAAAGCTCTCCAAGTTCCCACTCAACCCAGGAAGTCCAGCTGGCTTCACCTCTCAGAATGAGATGGACCCCACAAGACTAGGATGCTACAGAAAGCTGATGATTAGGTAAGGACATCTCCTAGGACCCTCTCCCTCCTCTCTGCCCTCATAGAGGAACAAAACTTGGAAATGTGGTGATGAGGAGAACCCGGAATGAGACCATGGTCCCATCCCGCACTGCAGGGGAGGAGTGAAAGAAAGCACAGGTCTCCTTCCCACTAGACAGTTATAGGGCCCCAAAACTGATGATGGTGGAGACAAAGAATTTAAAATAGGATGTTTGATTAAAGTCTTACACCACATTGGACTTTTCATAACCAAAAGCAACCAGAAATGTGTGCAATTCCCTCAGGTTGTGGCCAAGGGTATGGGAAAAAGATTCAACAGAGTGTGCTTAAAAACACTTATAGGAAGAACAAAGCTGATAGATGTTGAGAACCCACCAAGCTCTGATTGCCAAGCTAACTGAATTCCAGGAGATTGTCACTGGGAGGTGAGGAATAAAGGTGACCATTATTAAACACACCACACACTTAAGCAGAATCAAACTTCCTAAAAATTCTCCCAGATTCCCTTTGGAAAGCTTTCTCTTTCCAAAGTTTCACACATGTGGCAGCTGTTGAAAAATGTCCCCTCTCTCTACACATGGTACCTCCACTGTCCCCCTGGCCTCCTTTGCAAAGCCAGGGCAGATCCATATACCCACATGAGCCCTGGAAGGTTGAACCCTTCTGCTCAGGCTGAATTTATAGGGAGGACCAGCCTGTGGGAAGTGTAAGGGAATGTCACTGTTCATCTGCATTAATTTCTTCTTTGCCTTTGTGACTTGCCCATTCAGGATATTTGCCCATCTTTCTATTTCTGTTTTTCAAATTGTCTTATCAAAACATTTTATATGAGAAGAATATTAGTTCTTTGTTGTACATGATACAAATATGTTTTTTCTTTTTTGCTACTTATATTTCAACCTTTTTGTTCTTGTAAACTTTTAAAAATTTAAGTAATCACACGTATGATTTTTTTTTTTTAATTTTCAAGCACTCCAGCCCAAGATATTCTCTTTTGATGTTTTGCTTGCTTCGTCTGCTTCTGAATTACATTCATGCCAGCCTTCCTCCTGCAGTTGTTCTTCATTCTGTGGGAGGAGTTTGGTAAGCGGTTCCTTCATTTATAGGAAATAAAGGTGATATACTTGCTACATTTTTGCTTGCCCTTTCTTTTCTTTCTCTTTCTTTCTTTTCTTTCTTTTTCTTTCTTTCTTTCTTTTTCTTTCTTTCCTTCTTTCTTTCTCTTTCTTTCTTTATTCTTTCCTCTTTCTTTCTTTCTCTTTCCTTCCTTCCTTCTTCTTTCTTTTTCTCTTTCTTTATTTCTTCTTTCTTTCCTCTTTCTTTCTTTCCTTCTCTCTTTCTTTTTTCCTCTCTTTCTTTCTTTCTTCTTTCTTTCCTCCTTCCTTCCTTCCTTCCTACCTTCCTTCCTTCCTTCCTTCTTTCCTTCCTTCCTTTTCTTTCTCTCTTTCTTTCATTTATTTTTGGCCCCTGTATTTTATTGATAGCTTGGCTAGGTATAGAATTCCATATTCAAAATAGTTTTCTGTGGAAGTCTGAATATATTGTTCCTCTGCCTAAAACCCAGTATTGCTGACCAGAATTGGATGTCAGTATGCTTATCTTCACTGTGAGTGACCTTTCTTTTTCTCTCCAGAAGCTTTAAGAACATTCACTTTTTCCTTTAAGTTAGAAAACTTCAGCAGGATGGGTCTATACATGGGCGATTTCCCATTCATTATTCTCCATACTCACTAGACATTCAATTTTAAGAGGTACGTCTATTATCCACTTGGAGAATTTTATTTTTATCTTCAATTTCTACATTTCTATAATTTTTTACCTTTTTATGCCTCTGTTCTCTCCTAGAAAATCTATTAGTTGCTGTTAGGCCTCCTAGATTTGCCACTTTTAACTTTTCTCCATTACATTTCACTTATCTTTTTGCCCCAAATTCTGAGAGATTTCCTTGACTTTATCTTCAGATCATCAACTTGATCTTCATCTCTGTCCATATTATTATTTAATCTATAAAGCAAAATCTTTATTATTGCAAGAAAAACTTAATTTCAAAAATGATTTTTAAAATTCTGATTGAGATATTTTCAAAAGAGACTGCTCTTAATTTGTGGTAGCAGTATCTTCTCAAGCCTGTGGGCAGAAATCAGAATAATCTTAAACAGTTCTCCTCTTCTCCCCAAAGATTCTTTTATTCCCCTCCTTCATGCTGTTATTGGTTTCTTTTTTTTTTTTTTAATGAAGAGCTACTTCGGTATATGCAGATAACAAATGTGCATTTCCTCAGCAGCTGTGTGTCTCTTTTACAATGGGCTTCTTCCTTAAATAGAAGGTCTAAATATGAGCTCTCAGTCATCAAACAGGGTGACAGGCAGGCTCCCTTATAATGCTTGGAGTCCAGAAACAAGGAAGCAGGCTAGGGAGCCCCATAATTACCAATGCAAAGGCCCCTGGGAGTGGAGCACCTGGTGCTTTGGTTCTCTGTTTCTCTTGCATTTCCCAAAACCATCACCAGGAGCTCACATAGGATAGATTAAAGACTATGTACATCATTCGTTCACTTCTCCCATTAGAAGGTGGAGTTTGATCCCCCTTTCTTTGAGTCTGTGGGGGCTTGTGACTGGTTTGACCCAGAGAATACAGCTGAAGTGACATTATCAGTTCTGATCCTGGGCCAGCTCTCACTTCCTGTCTCTTGGAACACTTGTTCTGGGAAAAGTCAGTCATCATGTAAAAAGTCCAACTACCCTGTAAGCACCATACTGCAAGGAAGCCCAAGCAGCGACATGGAAAGGCTGTGTGAAGAGATGGACACCTCAGTAGACTTTGGATATCCTAGCCACTTGGATGGCTTGCACCATAGGCACCAGAGGAGTGAATGAGGAGAGATTCAGATGGCTCCACCAGCTCCAGTCCCATGTGCCTGAACCTACATGAGAGAGAGAACAATAAGGCTGAACCAGTCAAGCCATGGAAAGGTGACAGATAAGAAATAATTTTCAACTGTTTCACTTTAGAGCAGTTTGCTACAAAGCAATTATAATAGATCATCTGTTTTTGTTTATTTGGTTGTTTGTTTTTGTTTTTTATTTTTTGTAACAACAGATCAACCACTGTCTCTCTAAAGTAGTTCTAAAGCTTCAGCCCAAGGATAAAATTTGTAGCTCTTAGAAACTCTGTTTAAGAGACAAGGGCCCTGATAATGCCCTTTCAAATGCAATTCCTCAATAAATATCTCGAAGGTGATCTCTAGGTCCATTCTTGCATTTGGGGACTCTAGCTTGGATAGTCTCTTGTCTCCTTTGACAGGACGGATGCTTTACTCTAGTACCTTGAACTGTGATTCTTCTACTTTTTCTCTGGCAATCAAATAAAGTCTTACACCGTGTCCTTCATACAGTCCTCCAAATTCAATAGTTAGTAATAGTATCTATTTTTTTCCTTGCTCCGTTACAGGGTGTGTGTGTGTGTGTGTGTGTGTGTGTGTGTGTGTGTGTGTGACAATTTTAATATAAACTTGGAAGAAAATGGAAGTCAAATTCTGTGCTCAGGCTGCCATCTTGAACCAGAAGCCTATTAAATTCCTAAAAAGAACACCATGTTAGGAGGGCTTTTCCTGTATTTTAGACAGTTTAGGAGTATTGAGCAAGTGAAGAGTGTGCCACATGCTAATCTCCCATGAAAATAATTACTTCATGCAAAAAGGCACTTAAATGAATATTCCTGAGGGAGAGTGTTAAGTTCTCCCAGTGTTGCCCAATGCTGGCCTTGAGCAGCATCAGAGAGGGAGAAAATGACACAGGATTTTTACGCCTAGTAGGAAAGTTTTAGCGGCAAGTCCCCAATCTTTCTGCAAATGTGAAGAGTTTGTATTTTATAATGCAGGTCCTTCTGTTGCGGGGAGGGGAGCAGCAAACTATTAACTGATCTTTTGCCTGAATAGGAAGAGGAGATGAAATACATCTTTAGAAGGAGAGAGATCACGCAAGTGCCCACTTTGGGTTGTATGCCCAGGTTCAAAGCCCCCGGGCAGGAGAGAGACAAAGCACCAAGGAATAGCCTGAGATGACTTTCTGTGTGAAGCGAGACTTGCATTAGCTGTCATTGCTTGTCATGCTTGTCAGAAGTTTCTTCAGAGAGGCAAATACCTCTTATTTAACATATTAGAGGTTGAATTGGCTTTTGTTTCTATTTTTAACGCATGAATCCTGTGGTCTCTAAGGTCTATGGGGCTGAGTTTGAGAAGAAGGGGTGGGGTCCCAGTAGCAAAATTTCCAAGAATGAAAATATAAAATGAAGGAAGTGGGCAGTTCTGACAGGTCAGACTAAAGTAGCCAGGTTTCCTGGGAAGCTTAAAAACTTGGTGCCTCCTAAAACTGTGATATAATTGGAGTATTTGCTGATCCATTTGTTCACAAGCACTGCTCATTGTACAGTTGGTACGGCATGAGGGAAGGCCACAGGCATGGGCCTAGCCTATTTTCTCATCCAGAACCTTCAGCTCCTAATCTGAGCCTCGAGCATTCCATGCAGCAAAACCAAAGCCTTACCATTTACCAGATCCAGTCCCCTCAGAAGGCCGTAGATTAATACTATTATTATTATTATTATTATTATGGGACTCAGAAAGCAATTCCCCAAAATGAAGGCTTCAGAAGCAAAAGTTTTTCTCTGACCTTCTCCTGTTCTCTTGTCTCAGTCCCATTCTCTCCCTATTCTAAGGCTAGCAATAGAAACTAGAGTCCCTCTTCCCCAAAGCCAGCCATAAAATCTAAATATATTACTTTAGCTTTCCCTCTGCCTTTCTGTGTTAAAACCTGGCCATAAAAAATAGCCCAGCCTATTTTGTTCAACTGTAGGTCACAAGACCCTATTCCAAAGAGGGTCCTGCCCCACACCTAGAAAGAACAATGCCGAGTAGAATCTAGACAGGCAGGCCCTGCTGGGTTTCCCCACTAATGCTGAAATCTATCAGCATTAGATTTCACTCATTTTGTCCAGTCATATTTCTACATGGCTGTCCCTACAAGTTGAACCTAAGCATAACCACTAACAATTTCCGGTGTATGTTTGGGTCTTCATTCTGAAGTCTCTCATGTACACTTTAATACGTTTTGTATGCCTTTTCTCCAATTAATCTGCCTTTTGTGAGTTGACTTTTCAGTGAACCTTCAGAGAGTAAAGGGCAAATTTTCTCTTGGCCCTTACAGTATCATCAGAATGATTGTCGTTGTTGTTATTATGTGGACAAGTTTCGTGGATGTTTGCTCCCACAAGCAACTTATCAGATTATTCCCCGAAACTCACATACATGTCTCTTCCTAAGAGCATTCTGGTAAATACAGTATTCTCTACCTTGTTTTATTTTCAGTGATATTTTAGTGGCCTTATTGGGCTAGTGCCCCTGCACACATTCCATTGGCCTGCCTCTTAATCTGGGTATGTTCTGGTCTGACTTTCAGAAAAGAAGGATCACAAGATATGAGTCAGTGATGGCTTAAGAAGGATCAGACATTGCCCCACCTAAAAATCAATACAGCTCAGGAGATACCACTATTGAAGACATTTAAGACTCCTTCTGTCTGGGTAGGCTCACCACGATTTTCCCCCAGTCCTCTGTCTGTTTCCTGTGGCAGATATTTTCAAACTTTAAGGAGTTTATGAATTACCTTGGGTATCAGCTAAAAATCAGATTAGAAATTCTGATTTATTGGCTTCAGACTGAGGCCCCCAAATGCTATTTTGATGCAGGTGGGGAACATTGACTTTATTCTAAGAAATAATGCTAAGCTGTCATGGGCACACATTAAACAAAGTAAATCTTAAATAATCTGGAAAGCTGGGTGCATTTATTTAAGGTGCAGAGGAGCTAAAAAAAAAGAAATATTCTGCATCTGCAGCCTGGTTCATAATGGAGAGCAGAGGCAAGAACCCTGAAGACAGGAATGCATGGTAGATACCAGAAAGGAGGTTAAATTAACCAACTACTGGCAATCACAGTTAACACAATACTCTTGGAAGAAAATGATCCCATAGGAGGCATCTGAGAGCCATGAGGAGACAGGATTACTTCAGGAAGAAGAGAATTCATAGAAAAGTCTTAGTACGGCCTGGAGAATGAATGGGGCACCAAATGTATTGTGTCCTTAGGAGAAACATCACAGGAAAGGAAAGTGGGAAAGGCTAAAATGTGTCCTGTACCATGAAGTTTTATCTCTGTTTTCAAGTCTGCTCAATTGGTAGTGGCTCCCTGAAGCACTTCATCAAGACAGATTGTGAAGTCATTTCTAGGTTTAGCAGAAAGGGATTGATTGACTAGTTATGATTGATTAGTTATGTCTGCCACAGGATAGGCTAGGGAGAAGCAGATGCATCCTTGCAATTTCTGCTTAGGCAGTAATTGTAAAGTTATCCAAATTCCACTGCAGCAGGAAGACTCAGTCAGGCCTGATAAGTGCCATCTCTTTCTTGCTATTTCCGGTCAGAGAAACCTTTGCCATGTGAACAATATAAATGCATCCTGAGATAATGTTTCCTCTGCTAAAGATGGAACCATGTGAAGAAAATCTCAAATACTTACCTGGTGGAAATCCAGACCTGTTGTACTTGCCCATTCTCCATTACAGACTCTTTTGGCCAGGCCTTCTGTGCTCCTTGCACTGTTCAATTTCCTCAAGAAGGAAGGGCTGTAGCAGTGCACCTCGTTCCTGCCCCATTTCCTGCTCAATTCAAGGCTTTCATTGCCATGCATTCCCCATTTCTACCCCAGTGATTTCAAGATTTCAAACACATAAACATGAACTGCACTTTACAAAATGTGCTTTATGATATACTTGCCTTCAAAGAGTAAACTCTTTTAAAGTACCTACTTAAAAAAAAAAAAAAAGATCAATGTGTGTACATATAATTGAGAGGCTAATTGCCAATCAATCAAATCTCTTTATTCAAGGGAGCGCCTGTCAGCCCTTCATTGACCTAATTTGAATTACTGCAAGTATATGAGAAAAAAGATCTGCAGTATAAGATATTTTAAAAGACGTGTAGGTTGAAAGGCTTCTATAATTCAGATTTTTCTCCAATTCACCTTCCTCAACTGTAGTCAATATTTTTGGTAGCTGTCTTGTCCGTCCTCCCATTTCTCAGATATTTCTGTCTTCCTGAGAGCTCCTAATCTTGGTTAGGGATGCATGTTCCTCTAGGAAAGCTGATTCCATCTTAGTCCTAGAGATGGAGTATATGACAAATCTGTGCAATCTGCCTGGCCATGGTGATTGACCAGATGTTGGGCATGTGACAGCCTATCCAATTAAAGTAACACTTAGGACATTTGCTGAGGACAAGGATGGTGTCTCTTTCTCGCTGGAACTGTGAGTTGTGTAATTATTGTCAAAGCTTCTGGAAGCCATCTTAGAATAAAGAGGACAGCCAACCATACTGGAAGACAACACTGAAAAAAGCATGCATGGGAGACACACAAACAGACCCCTTAGTATTTGATGACATTATTGAATTGCTTGATAAAATAAACAAAACTAAAGCCAAGACTACCTATGGATCTTTCAGGCAAATGAGTCAGTATATTTTTTCCTCTTGTTAAGCCCGGTTTTAATTAGTTTCTTTCTTCTCTGTGTTTTGCAGCACTAGCTGATACGTTTAGTTAATCTGAATTAGGAGAATCCATTTCATCAGCATTGTACTTGTTTCCTATGACTCAACTTTTCCTTTCTAATTTTCTTTTATGAATGAGGTTTTTGGAAGCAGGGTAATAAACAGCTGATAATGATTGGGATAAAAATCTCAGTCATGTTCCAGAAGATACTTTGGAAAAGAATATGCATCTTCCGAATCAATATCATTTACATGCTGCTAACAGGAAGGGAATGAGAGACAGAGTGGTTTTGTTGTAGGTGAAAATGCTTGCGTACTATGGGGAGGAATTAATTATGCAAAACAACGAAATATGTGTAGACAGATGATAATTTGTCAACCTGAAAACTGAGCTTCGTACATCTTAGTTTGCAATAAATTGAGTGATTTTCAAATGTATTAGGCAAATGAGCTGAAACTCTACTATGATACGTGTATTTAATCCTGTCACCCAGGTGCATATTATTTTCCATGGGCTATGAAACCCCTGCCCTCCAGGGCCAGACGTTATTGCATCTTTTGTGAATGTGTCTGTGAATATTGCAGCTTCCTGTTTTTGCCACAGTAACTGCATAGCTGCTGAAAGAATAAAACAGGCTAGTGAAACAGAATCACAGATTTATACATGTGAGGGGGACGCAGGGAGGAGTCTATCCAGCTAGTGTTTCCAGGAACACTGGAAGTGGAGAACCCTCAGAAATTTCATGTGCACTTCAGAGCAGAAAACATAGCTGGCTCTATGAAGACAGTTCAGGAAGGAGTAACTAGAGACAAACTTTTCCTGCACAAGTAGCTTCAGGGTCTTGCATAAAAGCAAGACACTTAAGAGAGAAAATGGAGAGAGTATGCAACAGTAAACTGTTGGCCTGGAATTGCTCTTGTTCACCTTAGGAATGTAGCTATCCATATCTAGATATCATGGTCAGGACCTAAATGTTGGAAAGGGTTTTGTCTCTGGACTTGCAGCACCTCCTGCATCCAGCCAGAGAGAAGCTACAGAGTTATTGCTGGAGCTGGGCTAGGATTGCAGGAAAGACAAAGCATTCCTGTAAGTTTAGAAGTGCTCCTCTTGGATTCTTCCTGGTTACTTAGACACTCCTTTGGTAAAGGAGAAATCAACAGGAGGTGTCTCATGAATGTACTTAATGAGATCAAGTCAGGTAGGAGTCATTTCAGCATTAACAATGAAACAGGAGGGAAAAACAAGGCAGGAATACTTAAACATCTGTTTTATTTCCTTGCCAACATGATTTTGGGGACAGGACTGGTAAGCAAAGCCAGTGTCACTGGACACAAGGTGTCCTGATTGTATCACTTTAGGTAAAAATAATTGTTCACTCTGGCCAATGCATCTTCCTCTGATGCCACCTTCACCAGCTCATCCTCATACCCTGCTGCCTGCAAATGCTCAAACTCCTCTTATTCCTATAGAGACAGTGTGGCTGCAGTGCCAGTCACTCAGAAAGCCTTGCCAAGGAAGCAAAGAGCAAGAGGCCTCGGAAAACTCTGGTGGTGATTCCTATGTAGGAAACGGTATTTTTTAGTGCCTCTTTTCTTTATTTTTTTATTTTTTATTTTAATTTTTTTAAATTTATTTTTTTATTATACTTTAAGTTCTAGGGTACATGTGCATAACGTGCAGGTTTGTTACATATGTATACTTGTGCCATGTTGGTGTGCTGCACCCATCAACTCATCAGCACCCATCAATTCGTCATTTATATCAGGTATAACTCCCAATGCAATCCCTCCCCACCCCGCCCATGATAGGCCCGGGTGTGTGATGTTCCCCTTCCCGAGTCCAAGTGATCTCATTGTTCAGTTCCCACCTATGAGTGAGAACATGCGGTGTTTGGTTTTCTGTTCTTGTGATAGTTTGCTAAGAATGATGGCTTCCAGCTGCATCCATGTTCCTACAAAGGACGCAAACTCATCCTTTTTTATGGCTGCATAATATTCCATGGTGTATATGTGCCACATTTTCTTAATCCAGTCTGTCACAGATGGACATTTGGGTTGATTCCAAGACTTTGCGATCGTGAATAGTGCCGCAATAAACATATGTGTGCATGTGTCTTTATAGCAGCATGATTTATAATCCTTTGGGTATATACCCAGTAGTGGGATGGCTGGGTCATATGGTACATCTAGTTCTAGATCCTTGAGGAATCGCCATACTGTTTTCCATAATGGTTGAACTAGTTTACAATCCCACCAACAGTGTAAAAGTGTTCCTATTTCTCCACATCCTCTCCAGCACCTGTTGTTTCCTGACTTTTGAATGATTGCCATTCTAACTGGTGTGAGATGGTATCTCATTGTGGTTTTGATTTGCATTTCTCTGATGGCCAGTGATGATGAGCATTTTTTCATGTATCTGTTGGCTGTATGAATGTCTTCTTTTGAGAAATGTCTGTTCATATCCTTTGCCCACTTTTTGATGGGGTTGTTTGTTTTTTTCTTGTAAATTTGTTTGAGTTCTTTGTAGATTCTGGATATTAGCCCTTTGTCAGATGAATAGATTGCAAAAATTTTCTCCCATTCTGTAGGTTACCTATTCACTCTGATGGTAGTTTCTTTTGCTGTGCAGAAGCTCTTTAGTTT
>NC_045449.1:11136560-11164093 GCF_002776525.5 Piliocolobus tephrosceles
TTCACTCTGATGGTAGTTTCTTTTGCTGTGCAGAAGCTCTTTAGTTTAATTAGATCCCATTTGTCAATTTTGGCTTTTGCTGCCGTTGCTTTTGGTGTTTTAGACATGAAGTCCTTGCCCATGCCTATGTCCTGAATGGTACTACCTAGGTTTTCTTCTAGGGTTTTTATGGTATTAGGTCTAACATTTAAGTCTTTAATCCATCTTGAATTAATTTTCGTATAAGGAGTAAGGAAAGGATCCAGTTTCAGCTTTCTACTTATGGCTAGCCAATTTTCCCAGCACCATTTCTTAAATAGGGAATCCTTTCCCCATTTCTTGTTTCTCCCAGGTTTGTCAAAGATCAGATGGCTGTAGATGTGTGGTATTATTTCTGAGGACTCTGTTCTGTTCCATTGGTCTATATCTCTGTTTTGGTACCAGTACCATGCTGTTTTGGTTACTGTAGCCTTGTAGTATAGTTTGAAGTCAGGTAGCGTGATGCCTCCAGCTTTGTTCTTTTGACTTAGGATTGTCTTGGCAATGCGGGCTCTTTTTTGGTTCCATATGAACTTTAAAGCCGTTTTTTCCAATTTTGTGAAGAAACTCATTGGTAGCTTGATGGGGATGGCATTGAATCTGTAAATAACCCTGGGCAGTATGGCCATTTTCACGATATTGATTCTTCCTATCCATGAGCATGGTATGTTCTTCCATTTGTTTGTGTCCTCTTTGATTTCACTGAGCAGTGGTTTATAGTTCTCCTTGAAGAGGTCCTTTACATCCCTTGTAAGTTGGATTCCTAGGTATTTTATTCTCTTTGAAGCAATTGTGAATGGAAGTTCATTCATGATTTGGCTCTCTGTTTGTCTGTTACTGGTATATAAGAATGCTTGTGATTTTTGCACATTAATCTTGTATCCTGAGACTTTGCTGAAGTTGCTTATCAGCTTAAGGAGATTTTGGGCTGAGACAATGGGGTTTTCTAAATATACAATCATGTCATCTGCAAACAGGGACAATTTGACTTCTTCTTTTCCTAACTGGATACCCTTTATTTCTTTCTCTTGCCTGATTGCCCTAGCCAGAACTTCCAACACTATGTTGAATAGGAGTGGTGAGAGAGGGCATCCCTGTCTTGTGCCAGTTTTCAAAGGGAATTTTTCCAGTTTTTGCCCATTCAGTATGATATTGGCTGTGGGTTTGTCATAAATAGCTCTTACTATTTTGAGGTACGTTCTATCAATACCGAATTTATTGAGCGTTTTTAGCATGAAGGGCTGTTGAATTTTGTCAAAAGCCTTTTCTGCATCTATTGAGATAATCATGTGGTTCTTGTCTTTGGTTCTGTTTATATGCTGAATTACGTTTATTGATTTGCGAATGTTGAACCAGCCTTGCATCCCAGGGATGAAGCCCACTTGATCATGGTGGATAAGCTTTTTGATGTGCTGCTGAATCCGGTTTGCCAGTATTTTATTGAGAATTTTTGCATCGATGTTCATCAGGGATATTGGTCTAAAATTTTCTTTTTTTGTTGTGTCTCTGCCAGGTTTTGGTATCAGGATGATGTTGGCCTCATAACATGAGTTAGGGAGGATTCCCTCTTTTTCTATTGATTGGAATAGTTTCAGAAGGAATGGTACCAGCTCCTCCTTGTACCTCTGGTAGAATTCAGCTGTGAATCCATCTGGTCCTGGACTTTTTTTGGTTGGTAGGCTATTAATTATTGCCTCAATTTCAGAACCTGCTATTGGTCTATTCAGGGATTCAACTTCTTCCTGGTTTAGTCTTGGAAGAGTGTAAGTGTCCAGGAAATTATCCATTTCTTCTAGATTTTCTAGTTTATTTGCATAGAGGTGTTTATAGTATTCTCTGATGGTAGTTTGTATTTCTGTGGGGTCCGTGGTGATATCCCCTTTATCATTTTTTATTGCGTCTATTTGATTCTTCTCCCTTTTCTTCTTTATTAGTCTTGCTAGTGGTCTGTCAATTTTGTTGATTTTTTCAAAAAACCAACTCCTGGATTCATTGATTTTTTTGGAGGGTTTTTTGTGTCTCTATCTCCTTCAGTTCTGCTCTGATCTTAGTTATTTCTTGCCTTCTGCTAGCTTTTGAATGTGTTTGCTCTTGCTTCTCCAGTTCTTTTAATTGTGATGTTAGAGTGTCAATTTTAGATCTTTCCAGCTTTCTCTTGTGGGCATTTAGTGCTATAAATTTCCCTCTACACACTGCTTTAAATGTGTCCCAGAGATTCTGGTATGTTGTATCTTTGTTCTCATTGGTTTCAAAGAACATCTTTATTTCTGCCTTCATTTCGTTATGTACCCAGTAGTCATTCAGGAGCAGGTTGTTCAGTTTCCATGTAGTTGAGTGGTTTTGATTGGGTTTCTTAGTCCTGAGTTCTAGTTTGATTGCACTGTGGTCTGAGAGACAGTTTGTTATAATTTCTGTTCTTTTACATTTGCTAAGGAGTGCTTTACTTCCAATTATGTGGTCAATTTTTGAATAAGTGCGATGTGGTGCTGAGAAGAATGTATATTCTGTTGACTTGGGGTGGAGAGTTCTATAGATGTCTATTAGGTCCGCTTGGTGCAGAGATGAGTTCAATTCCTGGATATCCTTGTTAACTTTCTGTCTCGTTGATCTGTCTAATGTTGACAGTGGAGTGTTGAAGTCTCCCATTATTATTGTATGGGAGTCTAAGTCTCTTTGTAAGTCTCTAAGGACTTGCTTTATGAATTTGGTTGCTCCTGTATTAGGTGCATATATATTTAGGATAGTTAGCTCTTCCTGTTGAATTGATCCCTTTACCATTATGTAATGGCCTTCTTTGTCTCTTTTGATCTTTGATGGTTTAAAGTCTATTTTATCAGAGACTAGGATTGCCACCCCTGCTTTTTTTTTGTTCTCCATTTGCTTGGTAGATCTTCCTCCATCCCTTTATTTTGAGCCTATGTATGTCTCTGCATGTGAGATGGGTCTCCTGAATACAGCAGACTGATGGGTCTTGACTCTTTATCCAGTTTGCCAGTCTGTGTCTTTTAATTGGAGCATTTACTCCATTAACATTTAAGGTTAATATTGATATGTGTGAACTTGATCCTGCCATTATGATATTAACTGGTTATTTTGCTCGTTAGTTGATGCAGTTTCTTCCTAGCCTCGATGGTCTTTACATTTTGGCATGTTTCTGCAATGGCTGCTACTGGTTGTTCCTTTCCATGTTTAGGGCTTCCTTCAGGGTCTCTTGTAAGGCAGGCCTGATGGTGACAAAATCTCTAAGCATTTGCTTATCTGTAAAGGATTTTATTTCTCCTTCACTGATGAAACTTAGTTTGGCTGGATATGAAATTCTGGGTTTAAAATTCTTTTCTTTGAGAATGTTGAATATTGGCCCCCACTCTCTTCTGGCTTGTAGAGTTTCTGCTGAGAGGTCTGCTGTTAGTCTGATGGGCTTCCCTTTGTGGGTAACCCGACCTTTCTCTCTGGCTGCCCTTAAGATTTTTTCCTTCATTTCAACTTCAGTGAATCTGGCAATTATGTGTCTTGGAGTTGCTCTTCTCGAGGAGTATCTTTGTGGCATTCTCTGTATTTCCTGAATTTGAATGTTGGCCTGCCCTGCTAGGTTGGGGAAGTTCTCCTGGATGATATCCTGAAGAGTGTTTTCCAACTTGGTTCCATTTTCCCCCTCACTTTCAGGCACCCCAATCAGACGTAGATTTGGTCTTTTGACATAATCCCATACTTCTTGCAGGCTTTGTTCATTTCTTTTTCTTCTTTTTTCTTTTGGTTTCTCTTCTTGCTTCATTTCATTCATTTGATCCTCAATTGCTGATACTCTTTCTTCCAGTTGATCGAGTCGGTTACTGTAGCTTGTGGATTTGTCACGTATTCCTCATGTCATGGTTTTCATCTCTGTCATTTCATTTATGACCTTCTCTGCATTAATTATTCTAGCTATTAATTCTTCCACTCTTTTTTCAAGATTTTTAGTTTCTTTGCGCTGGGTACGTAATTCCTCCTTTAGCTCTGAGAAGTTTGATGGACTGAAGCCTTCTTCTCTCATCTTGTCAAAGTCATTCTCTGACCAGCTTTGATCCGTTGCTGGCGATGAGCTGCGCTCCTTTGCAGGGGGAGATGCACTCTTATTTTTTGAATTTCCAGCTTTTCTGCCCTGCTTCTTCCCCATCTTTGTGGTTTTATCTGCCTCTGGTCTTTGAGGATGGTGACGTACTGATGGGGTTTTGGTATAGGTGTTCTTCCTGTTTGATAGTTTTCCTTCTAATAGTCAGGACCCTCAGCTGTAGGTCTGTTGGAGATTGCTTGAGGTCCACTGCAGACCCTGTTTGCCTGGGTATCAGCAGCAGAGGTTGCAGAAGATAGAATATTGCTGAACAGCGAGTGTACCTGTCTTATTCTTACTTTGGGAGCTTCCTCTCAGGGGTGTACTCCACCCTGTGAGGTGTGGGGTGTCAGACTGCCCCTAGTGGGGGATGTCTCCCAGTTAGGCTACTCAGGGGTCAGGGACCCACTTGAGCAGGCAGTCTGTCCCTTCTCAGATCTCAACCTCCGTGTTGGGAGATCCACTGCTCTCTGCAAAGCTGTCAGACAGAGTCGTTTGCATCTGCACAGGCCTCTGCTGCTTCTCTTGTTGTTTTTTTAGCTGTGCCCTGTCCCCAGAGGTGGAGTCTACAGAGACAGGCAGGTTTCCTTGAGCTGCTGTGAGCTCCACCCAGTTCGAGCTTCCCAGCGGCTTTGTTTACCTACTTAAGCCTCAGCAATGGCGGGCGCCCCCCTCCAAGCCTTGCTGCTGCCTTGCGGTAAGATCACAGACTGCTGTGCTAGCAATGAGGGAGGCTCCATGGCCGTGGGACCCTCCCGGCCAGGTGTGGGTATAATCTCCTGGTGTGCCCGTTTGCTTAAAGTGCAGTATTGGGGTGGGAATTACCCGATTTTCCAGGTGTTGTGTGTCTCAGTTCCCCTGGCTAGGAAAAGGGATTCCCTTCCCCCTTGCGCTTCCCAGGTGAGGCAATGCCTCGCCCTGCTTCAGCTCTTGCTGGTCGGGCTGCAGCAGCTGACCAGCACCGATTGTCCAGCACTCCCCAGTGAGATGACCCCAGTACCTCAGTTGAAAATGCAGAAATCACCAGTCTTCTGTGTCGCTCGTGCTGGGAGTTGGAGACTGGAGCTGTTCCTATTCGGCCATCTTGCTCTGCCCCCTGCCTCTTTTCTTTAAACATATTTGAAGTAATTTATTTTTGAATATAAATTAGTGTACGCGGCTTAACATCCAAAAGTCATGACAAACTATACATAGAAAAAAACATCTCTCTACCACGTTGTCCCCAAGGAAAAGAAAATTCCCCTTTCAGGGGCAAACCAATGTCATTAATCTTTTCTATATTCTTCCTGTGACATTTTTAAGCATTTACGGGCTTAAAGTGATGAAGATACGCATGTTCCCATCGCTATGTAAATGGTAGTGAATCACCTATACTGGGAGTCCCCAATCCCAGGGTCATGGACCAGTACTGCTCCGAGGCCTGTTAGGAACTGGGCCGCATAGCAGGAGATGAGCGGCGGGTGAGTAAGCGAAGCTTCGTCTGTATTTACAGCTGCTCTGCATCACTCACTTTAGTGCCTGAGCTCCACCTCCTGTCAGATCAGGTTTTATAATTTAGGGCAAAAAGCAAGAAACGTAACATATGTACCACTCAAGTGTGGCAGTGGAAATGTACACCTTTACCATATCCTGTTGGAACAGTGTCGATAGGAACAGAGAATGCCAGGTCTATAATTTTCTACACATTTTACAGACTAAGGAACTGGAAACGTGCACCAGGAAAGTTAAGTGATTGACTTAAATAAGGTGAAGGATCCAGCGGATAATCCCTTAATTTAGTTCAAAGATACTCCTGCTATCCTGGAGTGAATGAATTCCTCTTTGTGCATTTAGGCAGCATGGTCTAAGCTGGTACAACATAACTTTTCTAGTCATTTTGCCACTTAGAAGACATGTGAATTCCCCAATTCCCCAAGCCAATGACATCTTCCTTTGAATTCATACATCACTTCCAACCTCCTTTTCTGTGGCACTCAAAATTTTCCATTAAAGTCATTTATGTATGATGTGATGTGGCAAGCATGAACTTTGGAGATACCCAGGTGACCTATCCAGCTTCAGTAGCTAGGGATACTGAAAGGTGCCACATTTTGAGATCCACGAATGGAACACAAGGTGTTTTTAATTGATATGAAAGGCCTTACAGAGACATGGACATTAAATGGCATTTGATTACACACTGAAAGAAGGGCCTTGATTGAAGGGAGAATATTATATGGAATCATCATGGCCTTGGACCATTCATGCTCTGTATAGCCCCCACCCTGAGGTCTGCCTGAGTTTGCCTGCTGTTCCAGCCTGAGGTCTGCCTGAGCTTACCTGCTGTTCTCCAGAATTGAGAGCTGTAGTCCAAACCCAGGAGTGTCCACTTTGTTTCTAGACTGGCCTGAGATGGCTTGTGCCTTGGGAAGAAGCCGCACCTTCAATGTCCCTTCTCCTTGCTTGGGATCTGGGAAGGCTCTGAAGGGGACTGTTTCTCAGACTGGAGTTCTCCGCATCATCGTGCCCTGTGATTATCAAGTTAGCTTAGGCAGAAGCATCCTGCCTACTTGGCAAATCCTGAAAAGAAGGCTGGGAGAGTAGCAGCTTTCTTTTCAGGTGAGCTATCTCAGGCTTGTTTCCTCTCCATTATCAGGAGTGGCTCTGCGGGAGTCTTGTTAAGAGGTGGGACATGCTCTCTTTCCTGCTCCTACAATGCCAAGGGGAGACTGTGAGGGCCCTGCTGCTGGCAGAGCTGCCCTGCAGAGCTGGGCTGCCCAGACCACAGGGCCTTGGTATGGCAAGGGTCTGTGAAGCTGAACTGTCCAAAATGTCTGTCCTGGGGAAGGCACAAGGAGAAGGGCACTCAGAACCAGAGATATCAGCAGCTCCCTGTTCCAAAAAGAGGATGGGTGAGGGGAGAAGTGAATGATGCCCAGTGTATCCCACAAGGCTGCAGTATAGGTGGCTGAAAACACAAAAAAGATCATTGGTCACCCTTTCCCTTTTTGTAATAAAGGGAAGGGTCTGAGCACCTGAAGGCGCTCCTGTTTGCCCCGGAACCCATAGCTGTTCCCTGGCCCTGTGTGCTGGGAGGCCCTGCAGTGCCTACCTCTGCACTGGCGGGGAAGGCGGCTTGTTCCTGCACTCACTTGCTGTGAGGCTGACTTCCCTGGGCCTGACATCTCACCTGCAGAATGTGAGGACACGGCCACCACAAATTAAGGTGGAATGCACCACAGACTCCTGCAAATACTGCACTCTACAGATGACCCCGGGAGGTCAAATTAGACAGCAGCTCGTGGGGCGTGGACTTCTGTTTACCTCTTACTTCAGAACAGAGCTCCCTTCCTCCTGCTCTGCCCTCTCTACCATTCCTTCCTTCCCTTCCCTCCCTTCTCCCTCTTTTCCTTTCTCTCTTATTCTCTTTCTCTTATGTTCATTTAAAGGAAACAAGACACTGTCCCATGGTAGGCTCAGAGTATTCTTAAGCTACATAAGACATTCTCGGTGCCAGTGTGGTGAGATCACAAATCTCTTCATACTACATCTCAGGCTTTGCCGAGAAAACGTATTGTCTTTGCTGTCTAGAATGACTCCGTCCGCCCTCCTGAGCTACCTTAAGGGTTGCTGAGGAAGCGCTAGAATTATATCTTCATCCAAGGAAATTTAAAATGTAGTCCACCCCATTCATGGTTTCTTTAGATTTTGAGCAGACTCTTAGAGATCACTGCTTGGTCTTTTACATGCTCCCCTTGTTCCCTTGTCCCTTGTCCCTCTCCCAATATGTCCTGGAAAATGGAGGCTTACTAGACCTTCTAGGGCGAGGATGTGGGGCTTCAGTCTCAAGCTACCTCTCCAGTGTGCATGAGGAACATTGCAGCTTAGGAGGGATGCTTCCGTCACTGATCGGTTGATGCTAATGCCTGTGGCTGAAACTCTGTGGTCTCTTCTTTCGTGGCTGGGCAAGGGTCTATCACCGCCTGGCCTCCTCTTCCCTCTTGCTGGTGCCATGCTTCCCACTGTGTCTTGTCTACATCCTCCATCTGCCCCCTGGCCCAGGCTGTTCACCTCTCAACCTCTACTGTGTGTTCAACTCATCCTCCTCTCATTGGTTTTGAGGCACCTGCATGGTGTCCATGCAACGTGGGATGCAAGGGCAGCTCAGGGGTACGAGCCTGACCTGCACACTGCCCAACCAAAGACTTCTCCCTCCTAACTCTGCGGGGATGCCTCATGTTGCACGTTGGTATTTTATAATTACACACATACATATTGCATGTATGCAGATGGATTCACATTTTAGAAAGGGAAATAGGGCTGCAGGTCTAATAGTCTCTAGTCTCTCTCCCCATCTTCTGTTTCCACTTCCCTCTCCGCCATCAACCACACCACAATAACTGAGGTCAGAAAGACATCCTAACGTCATTCCTGTCTACTCAGGCCTTCTTTACTCAAAGCTCCCTGAGCTTGCTGGCTGGCCTTACCTTGGTTGTGTTAAGTGGGAGCCAGACAATTTAAAACATCACTCCTTTCCGGACAAGGCCTGGCTCTCCACCCTGTTGTTTACTTTACACCGCGCACTATTTTGAAGGTCAGAAGCATTCTCTTTGCTTCCCTTCCAAACAGTCCTTATGCATTGCCGCCTTACCAAACCAGTCCCCTCTGTTCCCCACGTAGATTAATGCCTTGTTATTAGGGAGAAGGTCATGTACATAGAAGGACAAAAGAAAAAAGCACATCAATGTTTTTTAAAATCTTGTCCTTATTCCCTGGAAAAGTAGAGCTTCCTCCTGCCAACACACACACAAACACACCACTTCTCTATCCTGCTGGGCCCTTTGGGGCTCTTCCAGACCAAGACAGAAAGCCTTGAATAGTGTTGCCAAGGAGAACCACACATGTTTTAGGGACACAAGGAGGGGGTTTCTGTTCTGCTGGCAATGTGCATTTTTGACCTAGGTACTGTTAATAAAAAGTGCAATCCAGTGCAGTGGCTTGTGCCTGTAATCCAAGCACTTTGGGAGGCTGAGGCTAGAGGATCACTGGAGGCCAGGAGTTCACGACCAGTCTGGGAAACATAGCAAGACCCCATCTCTACAAAATATAAAACTATAGCTGGGCATGGTGGCACACCTCTGTAGTCCTGCTACTTGGGAGCCTGAGGAAGGAAGATCAGGGGCTTAAGCCCAGGAGGTCGAGGCTGCAGTGAGCTATGATTGTACCACTGCACTCCAGCCTGGGTGACAGAGCAAGAACAAGGAAGGAAGGAAGGGAAGGAAGGGAAGGAAGGGAAGGGAAGGAAGGGAAGGAAGGAAGGCACATCCAGGGCAGGAAGTCTTGGTCAGAGCACACGACCCCTTTGGGCAAAATGCCACCCTTTGCCCATGACCATGGTCTGCTCTATCCTGGCTTTCCCTACTTGGCCCTGCTTTTCTGGTCTCATGTGGGCCTGAGAACCACGATCCTCCTTGTCCACATCTCCACCCAAGCTTGGATTCCTTTCTTCAATTCTGCACTCTTCTCCCCTATGACTTTGCTTGGTAATTTTTGCTTCCTTGCTCATTTTCCTGGGCAGGCCTCCTTGACCTGGTCTAGCCTGGTTTGATTAAAGAGCACATCTGCATGCCTGCCCCAGTCCCAGCCTCTCTCCCCAGCTCTGATTACTCAGTTTTGACAACAGCCCTGTTGGCTCATTCAGATTCCAAGCATTGCGTGGAATTTTATCATTGACCAGGGCTAAGTGACAGGGGAAAGAGAGTGGAAGGAGAGGGAAGAGACAAGGAAGTGACTGTCAGCCGTATTATTTTGAATTAGACGGTACTGAATTTGTGCATCTATTTTTTTTTTTTTTTTTTGAGATGGAGTTTAGCTCTTGTTGCCCAGGCTGGAGTGCAATGGTGCGATCTCTGCTCACTGCAACCTCCGCCTCCCGGGTTCAAGTGATTCTCCTGCCTCAGACTCCTGAGTAGCTGGGATTACAGGCATCCACCGCCACCATGCCTGGCTAATTTTTGTATTTTTAGTAGAGACGGGGTTTCATCATGTTGGTCAGGCCGGTCTCGAACTCCTGACCTCAGGTGATCCACCCACCTCGGCCTCTCAAAGTGCTGAGATTACAGGCATGAGCCACCATGCCTGGCCCTGTGTATCTATTTATTTTATTTCATTTTATTATTTTTATCTGGGAAGAAAGACAAAAAGCTCAAAACAGTGCTTGCGTTAGTATTTGGGAAGGAGGAGGTATAGATGAGTTTGGAGTGGGTGGGGGAAGGATGTGGCCATTAAAGAGACCTTTGGCTTTATACCTAATGTTTCCATTTTTTAAAAAAGAATGCCTTGAATTATTATCTGTGAGATCAAAAAAATAAATAAGTATACTTGCCTAGAAACAAAAGACAAATTTTTGCAACATAAAAATGAATCAAAGCCAGAATCTACATACATAAGATATAAACGTTGTGCTGTATACTCCAATAATGCCTATCCTGATGTGGTCTCTGCAATGGACTCTGAGCCATATCTTGTCCCTCTTTGTATCTCTAGTGTCAACCGTGGATACTGGCAGGGATTTGGCTCTCTAGAACTGTTGTAAAGGAAAACATTTGACTCTTTAAGAAAGTAACAATAATTCAAGAAGTGGGTGGTGAGGAAGGAACAACTGAGCAGAAGTAAAAATAAAGGGAGTGGGCCGGGCGTAGTGCCTCACACCTGTAATCCCAGCACTTTGAGAGGCCAAGGCAGGCGGATCACAAGGTCAGCAGATCAAGACCATCCTGGCTAACACGGTGAAACCCCGTCTCTACTAAAAATACAAAAAATTAGTCGGGTGTGGTGGCGGGTGCCTCTAGTCCCAGCTACTGCGGAAGCTGAGGCAGGAGAGTGGCCTGAACCCAGGAGACGGAGCTTGCAGTGAGCCAAGATTGCGCCATTCATTGCATTCCAGCCTGGGCAAAAGAGCGAGACTCCATCCCAAAAAAAAAAAAAAAAAAAAAAAAGCCAAAACAAAAAAATGGAATAGACTCTGCCCCTTGGCCAGGATGCCTGTTCTATCTGGAAATGAATAGCAAAATATTGGGGTTGGGGGCTCTGCTCAATTTTATTATCCCAGTGCTTCCCTTAAGCTGTTCCTGTGTGCAATTGCAGGGAACTCATCAAGAAAGAATCTTCTTCGATGGTTCTGAGCATGGTGGAAAGTAGGAATCTCTGCCAGCCATGGAGGAAAAATGTTCCTGTAGCAATCAGGTTCTGACTCATAGACTTGCCACACACTGACGATCCGCATGTGAATTGTGAATTGCTCCAAAGTGCACCCAGATTGGGAGTAGGGGGCAGTCACCCCCTCCCTTTCAACTGCCTTTTCTCTCTATTTGCTGCTGCAGATGCCAACACAATTCTTGTTGCATTGATTTGGCTGGGAAAGTGAGAAAATGGCAGCAACATTAATTAAAAATAATATGCCACACAAGAGATAGCTTGAACTCACTTCTTCTCTTAGTATCCTCTGTGTTCCCTTCTTTTCAACTTACTGTGGACACTATAGGAACAATGTGTTGTTCAGTAGAAATAAGAAAGAAAAGAGATATTAAAGAAAGGGCTTTAAATGTGATGAAGAGTTTCAATCTTAGCGGCAGATTTTTAAGACACTAAAAGGAATACTAGGGAATCAGAGGGAAATAATTGGGTTCCTAAGGTTAGGGTGGCAAGGAAGAGATTGGAGGAAAGTGGTATAAATGAACAATTTTTTTAAAAAAGGGAAGTAATACTATTCTCCAATAAAAAGAATGTGGGGTCCTTGGAGAAATGGCTGAGTCCAGGGCTGGGGCAGGAAACATACAAGAAGAATCTAGAAGGTCTTATAGTGCTGAAAAGTAAGGAAGTGCTCAAAAATAAATCAAAACAACAAAAATTCCCAACTGGGTGTGTCAAGTGGACACAGGGACAATGAACAGAGCTCCCAATGGGCAAAGAGGGAATGATTTGAGCAAGATAATGAATAATGTGGCATTTTAGTTTTAGTTTTAGTTTTAGAGACAGAGGCTCACTTTGTTACCCAGGCTGGAGTACAGTGTCACGATCATAGCTGACTGTAATCTCATCTCCTGGTCTCAAGCGATCCTCCTGCCTCAGCCTCCTGAGTAGCTGGGACTACACGTGCATGCCACCACACCAGGCTATTTTTTTTTAAATTTTTATGTAGAGATGGGGTCTCACTATGTTGTCTAGGTGGATCTTGAACTCCTGGGCTCAAGCAATCTTCCTGTCTCAGCCTCCTGAAGTGCTGGGATTACAGATGTGAGCCACCATGCTTAGCCAATGTAGTATTGAATTATACCTGAAGTATACATATCCATAAGTGTATGCTGATATAAATAAATGTTTGAAGTTATGAATTAATATGAAAGAAGAAACAAATATCCTATACAGAGGAATTCTAAATACTTGATGTAGCTATATCCTCTTAAGGTGACTCCCTACAAGGAGGGTGGCGTGAGGACAGGGAGCAAAAGAAAACTTTGCAGTGGAGAAATCTGACAAACATGACCTTCCCAGGGTGATCCGGGCTAACAGTATTATGCATAAATCATGTTAATAGCATGCATCCTTGATATGAGTGGCATTTCACCTCGGTGGTGGTTCCGTCCCCAAACCCGTAAGTCCTGCCTAACCATGAAAAAAAAGAATCAGACAAATGCCCATGGAAGGGCATTCTACAAAATATCTGACCAGCACCCTTCAACAATGTCAAGGTCATCAAAAACGAGAAAAGTCTGAAACTGTCACAGTCTGGAGGAGCCTAAGAGGGGAAATGATGATGAAATGTAATGTGGGATCCTGGATGGGGTCCTGGAGCAGGAAAAGGACATGAGGCAAAACTAAGGACATCAGGCTGAAGTGTGGACTCTGGTTAATAACAGTGTATCAGTAGCATTGCTTGCCACCATAAATAAGAACTACTACATGAAACTGGGTCCAGATGGAAAAGGAAACCCTTAGAAGTTGCCGTCACAGAGCCAAAAGCCACCTCGATCGCCATGTTGACGTTGTAAACATGTATAACGATCACAGCTGCACTTTAAAAATTTGATGCTGTTCTAAATGCCTATAATGCCAGGTAGCCTCCTTTAGAAGTGAAAGCAATAGTTTTGGTTATCCAACTTATTTGTTCTAGCCTTGTTGACAGAGCAGGATGACTGCGCCGAAGAAGGAAAAATGCCCCTATGTAGAAGGATCCGTGAAGTTGAGGGATATAGTATTCGAAATTAAATGATCCTCTGAAATCCACACTCCCCATGTGCATCCTACAAAATGTGGCTTTGCTTTTCTTGACCTCCCATAAGACTGAAGTTTTCCTCTTAATGTTGCATTCATAAAGTTATTTTCACTTAATTACATCTGCTTTTAAGGGGATTTTCTAATACATTCAGTTCTGACCACTTAGAAGTTCCCTTCTGTTTCCCGTTTTGTCTCTGACTTTTTCCTGTGTGCCCCTCTGTTTCCTAGTTAAAATCACAGCTTCTAAAGCAAGCAAGGAAAGGATTTTGTTTTCTTAAACCCATTTAATGTGGGAGCAAATCAGAAGCCAGCTCTAAAGGCCGCCACCTCTTTATTTGTGGTGTTAACCAATTAAAAGGTGTTACTCACTTGGTAATAAAGTGTAACCTTGCTGTTCTGGATTCTTTACTCCAGCCTCTTTCGATTTGTCTTGTTGTTTAATTTGCTAGCTTGAATCATACTGGACTTAGTTGCCAAAATCATCCGGAGCTCCACTTAGGTCAAAGCCCTTCTCTGTTGGAGGAAAAATATTGAACCATTCCTTCCTTTACCTGGAGCTGGCTGTCGCTGGAGCTAGTAACAGAGTCAATGCCACAGAGAGCTAATTGCCGAAACCTCCTAGAACAGTTGTTCTCCACCAGACAGCTGTTCACACGAGAGCTGTACCTTCCTTTAAACTTTTATGCACCAAAAAGGAGAGTAGCATCCAGACAGAAATGATAAAGCAAGAATTTATAATTGCATTTATCCAAATATCTAGATAATCGAGTTAATAAACTGTGTAACTGCCACCATGCCCTTTACACCCCTGTTCCCTTTGCATTTGCACACAACGCTAATGAGATATTTGGTCAGATTTTAATATTATAGAGGACATGTACTGGGTTTCTATAACAGCACGTCCCTTGCTGCCAGAACAGGTTTGGTTTGACCTTTGATCCAGCCCTTCTGTTTTTATGTAAATGAGAGATTTGGCAAAATAAGTATGACTAACACCTTTTATTAAACTTTTGGGTTTCCAAAATGCTTTAACATTCATGATGTCATTAGATCTTCACGACCTAGTGTTGTATGAAAGGCTAGTGTTACATTCTCTATTTTACCAGAAAGGAAATTCCAGTACAGAATATCATGGACTAATCCCTGAGCTGGTTAAAAAAAAAAAAAAAAAAAAAAAAAAAAAGTAGCCTTAAGACTGAAATTCAGGTCTTCCAGATTTAATTCTTAAGGTTTTTGTCTGATATGAATGTTTACATATTTTCTTCTGGGAAGTGAATTCACTTGATTGTCTGATGAAATATCTCCTGAAAATGGCAGGTTCACCTGGAGAGACACACAATTTTGCTCATAATTTCAAGAGGTTTGCCATCAGCCCCAGGTTAAGAACCACTGTTCTATGCTAGTCAATCTCTATAATGGCAATAGGGCAAGAAATAAAGAAATTCTGAAACGGTCAGGGTGTGGTGGCTCACTCCTGTAATCCCAGCACTTTGCTAGGCCAAGGCAAACTTCGAGGTCGAGACCAGCCTGTGCAACATGGTGAAAGCCCATCTCTACAAAAAAAAAAAATACAAAACATTAGCTGGGCAGGGTGACGCATGCCTCTAGACCTAGCTACTCAGGAGGCTGAGTTGGGAGGATTGCTTGCAGTGAGCTAGGACTGTGTCACTGCCCTCAAGCCTGAGTAACAGAGTGAGACCCTGTCTCAAATAAATAACTAAAAATAAATTTCTGTGACAGAATATTAAGCACTGAGAAGATGAGAATTAAAACCCGGTTCCTTTGGTTCTTTTCCAAATTTTCTTTCTTCTCCTGAAATATATGATCTCTCAGAAGAGATGGCATATCCCAAAATTAAAGGTGTTAAAACATGTCCTGGGGGAAATATGAAAAAAAATGGGAACATGTAGATGAAAAAAACAACAATCCAAGAAGATATCAAATCAAAATGATGGGAGGAAGTGTGTCATGAAAGGAATAGAAATAATGGTCGATGAGCCATTTGAATCATGGCACCTGTGCAGCCAGTACGCTGTGCTGATTTAAGAAATCTGTTCAGAGGTGGGTGGGGGGCCGAACGAGGGGCTTGGGATAGAAGCAGAGGTGGAGGAATAGAGTGTGGCCTACCAAACAGGCAAACAGATGCCAAGTGGGCACAGACTCTCCTCACACTTGGCCTGGCGGGATGTGTCCCACACATCAGTGGCATCTGTAGCTATTTGTATCTGCAAGCCGGGGAGAACCCATGCTTTACAATAAAGACCAGCTGAGAGCTTGTGAGCCATTTCTTGGCCAGGGTTCCTGTCACTGTGACTGGACCCAGAGACAATGCCTTGCCCTGCCTGTCAGTTCTCATGAGCATCCTTATTCCCAACTGCTGGACGGATATTGAGGCATCACCTTTCCTGCCCTGAGGCCTTGCAGTCTGCTGGGTTTAATTCCCTGCCCTGTCTTGACCTCCTTCTCCTGTGTAATTTGTCTGGGCTGACTGCCTGGCTCCAGATGAGTTCTCTGCTTCGTTCTCCACGTGTGAGCTCACGGAGTTTGTGTCCACTCTAAATGACCTGAGTACAACTCTAATGTAAGCTCAGGATTATCCCAGTCCCAGTTTCTCTCTTCGACCTGTGACTATCCACAACCCCATAGCTGCCTCCGCCACACCAATGCCACCATGACCTTGCCCTTTAGCCCCTGGTGTGCATTTGCCAGTAGGGGATTCCTCCTGAATAGAGGGTTTGGAGGGAATTCCATTTCTGTCCTTAAGACTGAACTTCTAGGAAGTGGACTTGGGTCAGGGGGCTGGGGTGTAATGGACAGCAGTGTAAAATGAGAAGGCACCATCACGTGCTGAGGTAGGATTTGCAAAATAAATTGGAAAACTAGGCCTTCAAGCAAAGGTAAAGAAGGTTCTCAAGTTCTCGAGAAATTCCATTTTCAAGCATCTTTGGGCCAACACTCCCTCCTTTAATTGGCACCTGTCTCTCACACGCCTCACCTCGGTACTGGCTGTGTCTGCCCATGTGGTTATGTAATGTCTTGATCTGGGTACAGGATATCAGGTTGGATGTCTGTCCACTGCAGTAATGCCAAGATCAAATTTTGAAATTTGATGGTGCGTAACAATAAGAAAATTGGCCTTTTTCAGCAGAGTTACCTTGGCTATTTTAATGATGACATTTTTCTGTTTCAGTGTTTGGCATTTAGCTTGGCACTCAACCAACAGATGGTCCATCTAGATCGTGTCTCCCTGACACATAATCAAGAATTTCTGTTGATGCATTTGACTGTATTAATGACCAATTTGTGCTCAGTCAATTGGATTAGATAAGTGGGATAGATCTAATTAGCCAACTCATTTTATTTTTCCTTTAAAGGATGAAAAAAAACCTATTAAAAAATGATATGCAACCTATTCTACTGCCTATGGTGGGCTTAACTTCGTAAAAGTCAGAAAGAGAATTCAAGGTGATCTGCATGACAATAGACACAAGAGCCATCATCAAAAGGTAGGAAACAGAGGTATGAAAAACAGCCTATACTAACATAAAACACTGGTTGATATAAACCGTAAGCCAAGAAAATGTCACATCTATGTGTAATGCACTCACAACAGGCCTCCTATTTTAATAGGGAATGTATTTTTATAGGTTAATTCATGGTGGTTTTGAATAAAATTTCAGTGAATTCCAACCAAAGAGAAAACATATTATTTTCACGTGCATATAGTCTGCACGTGAATATCTGGGAGTGGCTGCATGATTATCTTTGGCATTCATTTGGCACACTCTTCATTAGCACCCTTCTCAGGAAGAGCTAATCCCAGTGTGCATTTATTCCAACTGTAAAGAAGTAATGTCTTTCAGTAAAAAGCATGTAATAACCAGTGATATTCGTGCCCCTTGTAGTCTCACCTTCATTTCACAAATGTTTCAGTTTGGGGCAATAAACCTGCATAATTGGAACAGAATTCTAAAACCATGTCTATGTAAAGTAATAGAACTATGCTTGAATGGTTCTGTCACCTCTCACAGGGCTGTTAGGCAAATAGAATTTATTCCTTGTGCTAATTTCAACCATAGTTAAGGCCTGCTGGTTATTTGGAGCTTTGGGTGTTGAGGGGCTTTCTGGGGCTCTGACTGGTCTCAGCAGGAAAGGGTTCCATAATTGATTAGTGATGTCTGGCATGGGCACAGGATGGGGGAGTTGTAGTATGTAACATTGTTCTAGTCACAAGGAATGACTGCAATATTATGCAGAGAAATCACATTCCATAGACCCAGCTAAATGTGTCAGTTGAAAATGATTCAGTCCAAGCTTGTCCAGGAAACACACAACTAAAATTAGTTGTTTTGTGACTCAATACATGTTTGGGGATGCAGAACTGCTTTATATATATCAGGAAGGGAAAAGGAAACCCCACAAAACTTTTAATCATTTGGTGGTGTAATACAGTCTTACTCTTAGGACTGTCAGTTGATAACCAGATCAATTCTAAGCAGTAGAATTATAAATTCTGAAATTAAAAGTATAAAAGTGCACACATACTCAACTATCATTGCTATTAATGCTGCTGCATCAGATGTGAAGAAAACCACAATTGATAGTCCTATGTGATTGCAATAGGAAAACAGTCCCTTAAGGAGTGGTATTTTTCAACAAGTTGCTAAGACATTGAGTTAACATGTGGTCCACATACTAGATCCTTCAACTGAGTTTCCAGAATGTCTCCCGAAGTGGATTGAATCTTCAAAGGTGTCTTCCTGGTAGTGTAGTTCATGACCTAATGGAAAGAATCCATATCCCAGGGAGCAGCTGGACATTCAGCAAGCAGGGAAAAAACATTTCTCTCTGATGAGAGATGTTTTTTACTCCCAATCTCTGGGGTGTGGCAGAGGGAGACAGTTCTATGAGGCCCAAATAGTATCCTATATTGCAAATCAGAAAGCCTAATTTGTTTATGTTTGCATTTTAGCATCTACATAATGACTAGTGCATAGTGGGGGTTTGCATAACCGATTGACAAAGTAAATAACAAGGAATGAATACATTGATGAAGAGATGAGTTAATTCTAGGCCAGGCTAGTTGTAGAGATAATTTGAGGTCATCCTTACCTTCACGTGTATGGCTGACTAGATATAGAAAAAGAGTCCAGAGGATGTGAATTTTTGTGCACCTATCCAATTCTGAAATGCCACAATTCCAGAGTTCTAATTATGCATGATGCAAACTTCCTGTAACTCCATCACTAGGTAGAAAATGCCAGGGAAAGACATTCCCTTTCCTGGGTTTCCTATTTGGAATCTCTCTCAGCTCACAAGAGTCTTGAAAAGGTCATGGAATAGAATGATCATTTCCAGAATAACCTAAGTTGGAATTCTCTAACTTCTCCTCAGTGGGAGACAGTGACAAATATGACCCCTCCTCCTTTCTTCTTGATTGGCATGTAGGTTTGCATAATATTTTATACAGATCACATAACCACTCCACTTAGCAGGCATTACGAGTTGAATTGTGTCCCTCTACAAAAAATTAATTGTTGAAATCCTAACCCCTAGTACCCCAGAATGTGATTTTATTTAAAGATAGGGTATTCGTCAAGGTAATCAAGGTAAAATGAAGCCATTAGGGTGGCCCTAATCCAATAAGACTATGTTCTTATAAAAAGAAGGGAATTTGGAGACAGACACACAGGGAGAATGCCATTTGGACTTGAAGCCAGCCATCTAGAAGCCAAGAAGAGCTGCCTGGAACAGATTCTCCCTCACAGCCTTCAGAAGGAACCAACTGTGCCAGCACCCTAATTTTGGACTACCAGTATCCAGAACTGTTAGACAATAAGTTCGGTTGTTTAAGACTTCCAGTTTGTGGTACTTTGTTTGGGTAATGCTAGGAAGCTAGTATAGTTAATCAAAACTCTATTATAGTTCTTGGTTGATATAGTTAACCAAAAATAGCCTCAGACATCTTTGTGGTCAGAAGTTGCTATCAATAGAATATGGTACATTTCTGTCTAGACTCTATGCTATGATATGTGGTTTGTTTTAGCTATCTATTGTATTGTAACAAATCATTATAACACATTGATGGCTTAAAACATCTAAAATGACAAGGATCTATTACTTCTCATGATTCTGTGATTTGGCTGGGGCTTAGCTGAATGGTTCTTCTGCTCACACAGGCCTAAATCTCATGCTGCTTTTACTTGGGAGTTTGGTTGGGAGCAAGATGCTCAAGATGATGTCTCCTGTTCCAAGATCTCTTTTCATGAGACCTGCCAACCTTCATCATTCTAGGTAACCTAAGCTCCTTATGGGGTAGCTAGAAACCAGGAATGCAAAAGCAGAAGTCACCAGGCCTCTAGGGGCAGAGGCCCATCCCTAGAAGGGGTAGATCTGTAGCTGGCACATCATCACTTCTGCTACATTCTGTTAGTCAAGCAAGTCACAAGGCCCAGCCTAGACTCCAAAAGAAGACAAACAGCCTTCGCCTCTTGTTGGAAGGAGACCATGATTAATCTACCACAAGGATGCTGTTTGTTCCCCTGACCTCACCTGTGCCCCTACCCTTCCTAAAGCTGTTTTCCCCATGCCATACAACTGAGTACATCTACAGGATCTGTCTGAGATAGAAAGTCTGGCAGTGGCTTGAGGTGTCCTCCTCTCAATCTTTGGTATATAACTATGGCTTCTGGCCCCATGTTACTCTTCAAGTCTCCTTTGCTGTCAATCACACAAGGGAACCAATGTCCAAGTTGAAGTTCTCCATTCCTCTCCATAACATTGACTCAATCTTTTGGACAAGGCTTCTGTCTAGGTCCCAGATCTCAGCTCCCTGTCAGAGCACTGCCAACACTCCATGTCTCCACCACAACTGGGGGCTTGCTCTGACCGTGCTTGGTGGCAGAGTACAACTGCCCAGAGCACATCTGTCTCTAAGCCATGCACTGTGCTGGTTCTATTGATAATTGCCTAGATTTCCAAATCTTTTCTGTCTATAGTATTCTTCCTATTAGAAAGGATACTATGTTTCTGATAATTTTCAAAACTATGATTAAGACTGATAGGCTCTTTGGACCCTGTGTCTGGTATGCTTGATTGTACCTTTGGAATAATCTTAACAGCTGGTCATTTCTCCCCTGACCTTGTCACATCCTGATGTGGGTTTTCATGCCAAGAATGGACTCACCTATATCTGCATCTTCTCCCAACTGCTTTTGGAGAACTAGAGGTGCTTGGCCTAAATCCTATGTTTAGAGGCACCTTGATGACATCAGTTAGGAATGGCCACTTGATATCTCTCACATGTTGACCTGTGCTGCTCCTTCCATCTTCAGCTCCCAACCCTCACCTGCTATGAACACGAGCAAAGGACACGTGGGGTCATGCAGAGGAGGTTGTAACTACTTCTTCCAGCTTAAACACTTGTCATTTTATTAACTGTGAGGTTGATTGTTTCAGTTAGGACACTTTTGGCTACAGATGGAAACCCTGGTGAATAGGAGCTTAATTAAAGTATGGATGTATTGGCTCACATCATAGAGAAGTAGAGATATAGGCAGACTTCAGATGAAGCTAGATTCGAGGTTCCCATGATACTAACAGGACTGGGTTTCTCTCCTCTTGGCTTAGCCCAGTGTCATGCTGGCTCGTTTCTTGGGCTTCTTGTGGGGTTACCAATAACACTGGACCCATCCTTCCTAGGTTAAGACAGTTGGCATGGTGCCATTCTTGCCTCTTCCCATGGGAGAGAGTTACCATCTTTCTCAGTCCTGTCCACACAAGTCTTGGGGCTCATCTGACTGGATGGGCTTCTGCCACTGGTTTACTCTGAATGTCCAGACTAAAGAATTAAGATGGTTGTTTGGCTCAAATCTGGGTCGTATGAAACCCCATGAAGACACCATGGAATGAGAATGGATGGTAAATCTCCGATCAACGATAAGGGACTGTGGCTGGAAGAAACGGGAAAGAATGTTGGGAAGCAGGGTAGAATATATGTCTACCACATTGATAGAAATAGCATCTTAGATGACACGCTCCCAAAATGCTTAAAAGGCTAGACTAATGGGCTTGAATTTGTAAAATAAACTAAAATATGTATGAAGTGTTTCACATGGATGCAAAAAGTCATCCTAATGTGAAAAACACTCTAGTCAACTATAAGCTCAGTATGAGCCACTAAATTGATTTGCCTATCAGCAACATTAACAAAAGCTAATGTACTCTAATTTTCTATCTATTAGAATTATTTAATATTGGAATTGGTGGCCTTAGGAGATAGTTTCTAACTTGTGACTAGATATGATAAACCAAAAGCCATATAATCATGTATAGAGATGCCATGGTGGGAATTTGGGGATCATGGACTCATTCATTCATTCATTCATTCACTTATTCATTCAACACATACATACTGAATGCCTGTGGTGCAGGCTCAGATCTCTCCCAGCAGATACTGAGACAATACGTAGCATGCAGACTATTCTTTAAGGGTTATCGCCAATGGAAATGGGGAAGGAAGCAAGATTGGACAGATCCAATACAGGTACAGCAAAGCCTTGACCCCAGGGTGCTCTAGAACTTCAGAGAAAATAGTGTCCATCTTATTATTGTATTAGGCTGAAATGGCTGGGCCTTGATACCTTGAATTTGATTAGTCATTGGATGTGGGCCTCCTGGGGAAGGAAGACTGTGGTTCCAGGGGAGGCAACTTTCTGCAGCTGAGACAGACCCTAGAGGAGCTGACAGTTGGAGATGAGTCCTTCCAGGTCCAACATAGCCTACTGTGTGCCAAGCACTGTTCCAGGCATGCAGAACACAGCAATCAACACAACAGACAATAAAATTCAAGCAAGACCAGGCATTCTAGTAGAAGAACAGAATAGAACTTTTAAATGCCTGAATGAATGTGTATGAGTTAGTGATAAATGCCATGCTGGAAAGTTCATCATGATAAGGTGAAGGTAGAACATGATGGAAGAGGAAATGGTGGGTAGTGGTATGACGGCTGTGCTATTTTCATCAGTGATTCTTAAGCAGAAATCTACAGAAAGTGAGAGAAAGAACTCTACATACATTTGGGGATAAGATCTCCAGGCAGAGAGCACAGCAAATACCAAGGCCTTGAGGAGCACAAGGACACCAGCATAGCTGAGGGGACGGAGTATGGGGAGAGTGGCAGATGAGCTTAGAAGGACAGCAGGTGAGCAGGTCATGCTAGGCCATGGCCCAAGTTCATACTTGAGGTTCATGGTAAAGATATACTCTGAAGTGGCAATAGAGGTAGCTTCTTAGAGGCACCCCCTTCACTTAGCTGCCCATTTATAGAGGAGTAAACTGAACACCATGGAAGTTAGATGATTAGTACAAAATTGCATAGGTAGGTAGAAGCCCTAGAGAAATTCAGAACTGAGACAGACAATGCATGATGTATTCATTAGGATGCCATTGGCTACATGTAAGAGAAACTTTGGATTCAGACAGGTTTCAATAAAAGGAAACTTAATTATGTCACCTTACTGGAAGACCAGAGGTGGGAAGGCCCTGAGCACAGCTCTTTGAGGAGCCCAATGATGTTCTGTCCATCTTTTCAGCTGACAGCCTCAGTGTTGTATAGGGATGTATGGGCTAGGATATGCTGCAATAAGAGGCCTCAATTCCAGTTGCTTTCAAAGGCAGATACATAGAGAGAGAGAGAGATATTAATAGAGATATAGATATTTATAGATAGAAATATTTGTATATTTTTAATATTTATATCTCTATGCTCTATCTATCTATCTATCTATCTATCTATCTATCTATCTATATTTACTCATGCTACATGCCCATGGTGGGACACTATTTTTATTAGCTACCAGGTACTCCTCACTGTAGTGACCTAAGTACTCACACTGACAAAACTATTCCCATATAGAACATTGCTAATCACCATGCCAGAAGAAAATGAAAATCCCGGAGTGTCTTGCAGCAGCAATTAGATGCTCTGTTTCAAAAATAACACACATCATTTCTGCTCACAACTCATTGACTGATGCTAGTCACTTTCCCCTCCTACTCACAAGTGGGCTAGAAATTGCAATTCTACTATATGCCTGGGAGGCAGAGATATTTGGTGAGCAGTGTTAATAACTATAAAATTGAGGCCGGATGCAGTGGCTCAAGCCTGTAATCCCACACTTTGGGAGGCCAAGGCGGGTAGATCACCTGAGATCAGGAGTTCAAGACCAGCCTAGCCAATATGGTGAAACCCCGTCTCTACTAAAAACACAAAACCTAGCCAGGCGCAGTGGCAGGTGTTTGTAATTCCAGCTACTAGGGAGGCTGAGTCAAGAGAATTGCTTGAACCTGGGAGGTGGAGGTTGCAGTGAGCCGAGATCACGCCACTGCATTCCAACCTGAGCAAGAGTTAAGATCTTATCTCAAAAAAAAAAAGAATATCAACTTCAACTCTCAGCTGGTGCCCCAACCCCAAGGTAATAACATCCAGAGAAACAACACCAAAAATAAAATAAAATAAAATAAAATAAAATAAAATAAAATAAAATAAAATAAAATAAATAATAAAATAAAATAAAATAATAAATAAAATAAAATAAAATAGGAATTATCACAATTTTTAAGAGCAAGGAAATTTCCCCAGAAACCTCCAGCAAACTTCTCTCACTTAGTATTGGCTAGAACCAGATCACATGTCCCTTCTTAATCCCTGTCAAGGGGAAAGAGATTTATTATGCCTAGCTCAACCCAATTGGGATTTGCCTTCTAGAGCCAGGGACTGGTTCACTCTCCCCTGAACCTCAGGACTGTCTGAAGTTGGTGGAGGCGTTGGAAGAGATGATTCTTCTCTGGTACTTTTTATTGAGTCAAGTCCACAAAGAAAGAGCACTTTGATATTGTCAACAATTCAGGCACTGAAACTAGGAGAAAAGAGAAATGTATGGTGGCAGCCAAGCAACCTTTTCTACTACAAAGGGCAAATCAGGAGGGCTGGAAATGTGAATAAGGAATATAGTGTACTGCAGCAAGAGTTGGGATATATAACCCCTAAGATCTTACACAACCCTGAGATGCTATTATTTCTGTGTGTTGATGCCATCACTTATGAGCACTGGGGTTCACGATACATTTATAGGTGGTGGTGGTCTGAGAAACCAAATCAGTTTCTCTTACTCAGTGCCACTGATCAAATCTTATTAGAGTCTGATGTGAGGAGGACACATTTCTCCTATCCATCATTAAGGGGCTCTCAGACATGGAAAAGCAAATTCTGGAATAATAAAGGGAAGGCGAAGGCTCATGGAAGAGAAAAAGAAGGGAATAGCTTAGAAATTGCACAGAGTACAAAGGTAAATACATAAGCCTGTTGTCTTCAAATATGTTCTTATGATTCCCAAATGTATATGCCTGTCTTCTCTTCTGAGCTTGCAATTCTTGTGCTGGACAGCTCCACTTAGATCTCTCAAAGGAACCACAACAGGAATATTGCTAACTCTATCCTGAACCTGCTTTTTCAGCCATGCTTATCTCCACTGTGGGCATCAACTTCCAGTAATCTACTGCATCCCTTCATCATTTTTTACCTGTATTATCAGGACAGCTTCCAAATTGCTTTTCCTGCGTCCAGTCCAGTGTTCCCTACTCCATTTGACTCAGAGATTCAGCAAACATGTAAAACTGACAGTGTCTTCTCCTGATTAAAACCTACCAATAATTCCCCAGCAATTGTAGAATAAATTCAAGTTCTTTGCAAGGGAGGGATTAAATGCCCTCCTCCTAGCCTTATTTGGAAAACTCCTTCAGGATTCATGCTAAACTACTTGCACCCCTGCTCACACACCCTTACCACTTCCTGTCTTTCTGATTCTAAGGATGTTCCCTCTGCTGGGGGCCTCCTTCCCATCTTGTTTGCTGTATTAACTCGTAATCCATTCTTCAAGATTCTGCTCTACTTCATTGTGAAAGCTACCTTTGACCCCCATCTGTCCCCTTGCAGGGCTAGGCTGGGTGCCTGTCTTCTGCTCTCAGAGCACTCTGCCCGCCTTTATTATGAGACATAACCTTGCCATATGGAAATCATTTGTTTATCCGTCCCCCTAATGGTCTACAAGGTCCCCCTCCTTGAGGAAAGGGACTCTCTTATTCATTCTGCTGGCAGAGAGTAGGCACTAAACAAATGTTTGTTGTACAGAATCTTTAAGAAGAAGGTGGCACCTGAGAAGTTAAGGGAACGGGAGGAAGTGCAGAGGAAGAGGGAGGGAATGGAGACAGGAGAAAGTGGGGAGCTGTAGGGATAGTCTGTGCACCGCCCGTCCCCCCCGCCCCCGCGCCCCTCCAGCCCCTAGTCAATACCAGGATCTCCCTCTCATGTCTTGGAGTCTGAGTTCCAGCTCCTATATATCCATTCCACGTTTCCCAAAAGAGGAACTCTTCTGTTCCTGCATGGGGATCCCTTGTTTGGGTCACACGTGAGTGGGACTGAACAGAAAGTCTCAGGGAAAATTCTCTACCGCCCTCGCTCTGACAGCCTGTTCCCTGCCTTCAGTTCCCTGCCTTCAACCAAAGCACGCTGGTCACGCAGGCAGAGTCTCGGCCTTGGCCATCGCTTTTTGTTCCCAGTTCCCCCTACCTCCTCCAAGGACACATACCAAGGATGGTACTATGATTCTCTTTTGGGGTGGCCTCATAGCTGTGAAAGTTACTCAGGCCTCCTTTCCACAGACCCAGACACGCAACTTACCCCGGAAAGCACCCCCGCCTGGCACCTCCAGCCTCCTCACCTCCCATAGTAGCTGCAGCACAGAGATTTCAACACAGGGGTTACAAAGCTGAGTCTCAGAGGTTCAGACAGCTTTCTAATGGCCTCGAGGCTCCGCGGGGGGGAAGTCTAGCAAAGAGTTGCCATCCAGTGCTGGGGCTGTCCAGCGCCTTTCTGCGCAGTGGGGACGGGGTTGGAGAAAGAGTGACCAACGGGAAGAGAGTGTAGGCTCAGCTCACTGGTCGAGCAACAGCCTCAGATAAGCCACTTGACCCATGGACTCAGTTTGGGAACCTGTAGCAATGGGTTTGACCTCTTCTCCTGGCTGCGAGTATCACCACTAGGGAGAGGCAAAGGCTTGCAGAAACCCCAACTCCCGCTTTGGCAGCGCGCTGCCCCAGGCTCCGGTAGGGTGAGGACTGGTCTCGGGGGCCGGAGGGGGCAATGGCAAAGGAGGTCTCTCCCTGCCGCGGGCCGGCTGCAGAGCGGACGTTCAGCCCTGTTCCCGGCCCCCACTTCGCCCACCCGCTTCGCCGTGTTCATTAACTGCTGTCCGGACCTTTCGTGACGTGGAGCTTCAACTGCTGAGATCGCGGAGAAGCAAAAAGGAGTCCCTTCGCCCCGCACCCTGAGAACCCGGGCGTGCAAACGTGGGCGGCGGAGAGCGGCTGCCCTCCCTTCCCCTCTCCCCCCTCCCCTCGCGGCGCTCCCGTGTGTGCGGGTGTGTGAGTGCGTGTGTCTCCCTCGCTCCCTCTCGCACACGTTCCGGCACTAGTGCAGGCGGCGAGCCGGCGGCTTTCAGCTCGCTCGCTCGCTCGCTCCGGCCGCTGCGCTCCCGCCTCGCCCCGGCGCCGCCGCCGCCGCCGCCTCTGCAGTCGCAGCCGGGCATGGTGAGTGAGTGAGGTCCAGCCGCCGCGCGCTCCCCCGGCTAGCCGCCGGACCCCAACCTCAGCCGGCTCCGTCCCGGGGAGCCAGCCTGCGGCGGGAGCGCGCTGCGGGGCCAGGCGGCTGGGGAACCCGGGCGGCCGAGCTGAGCCTGGAGGGGCGGCCCGTGCGCCCTCGGTTCCAGGCGCGCAGGGCCGCGGGACCCCCCGTCTTGGGAGCGGGCTCTAAGCCCCTCTCGGCCCCAAGCCTCTCTCCTCGAGGGCTGCGCGCACCCTCCCTGCCCGCCTACCCGCGGTTCCCCTCCAGCTCCCGGAGTGCCAGTCGCCCCACCCCGTGACCGGCTGCCCGTCTTGTCCCGCAGGACCCGCCCGGACGGGACCACGCCGCCGCCGCCGCCGCCCGGAGCCGCGCTTCGGGTCCTGCCTGAACCGAGCCGCGCACGGGGCCGCCGTCACCGCCGGCGGGGGATGGGGCTGCCCCGGAGGCGCGCCGAGCCCGCAGGGGGAGCGCGGAGCCGGCGCGCAGCCTGAG
>NC_045449.1:11164493-11211281 GCF_002776525.5 Piliocolobus tephrosceles
ACTGCCGCCCGCGCCTCGATGGCGCCATCGCCCCGGCGCCGCTGACCGCTCCGCGCCTCCAGCCCGGCCCGCGCGGCTGGTCCTCCGAGCCCGGCCCGCCGGGGGAGCGGCCTGCCGCGGAAGCCTCCCCGCGCCCCCCCGCCCGGCCCCCCCCTGGCGCTGCGGCGCCCCCTGCTGCTGTTGCTGCTGCTGCTCTCGCTGGAGTCCCTGGACCTGCTGCCCAGAGCCCACGGAGCCCGTGGCCGCGCCGCCAACCGGACCCTGAGCGCAGGCGGCGCTGCCGTCGGGGGCCGGAGGGCCGGGGGCGCCCTGGCACGGGGCGGCCGCGAGCTGAACGGTACCGCCCGGGCGCCCGGAGTCTCGGAGGCGGGAAGCCGGCGGGGGCAACCCGCGGCGGCTGTGGCGGCGGCGGCAGCGGCCAGCGCGACCGTCACCTATGAGACGTGCTGGGGCTACTACGACGTGAGCGGCCAGTACGACAAGGAGTTCGAGTGTAACAACAGCGAGAGCGGCTACCTGTACTGCTGCGGCACCTGCTACTACCGCTTCTGCTGCAAGAAGCGCCACGAGAAGCTGGACCAGCGCCAGTGCACCAACTACCAGAGCCCGGTGTGGGTACAGACGCCCAGCACCAAGGTGGTGTCGCCGGGGCCCGAGAACAAGTACGACCCGGAGAAGGACAAGACCAACTTCACCGTCTACATCACCTGCGGGGTGATCGCCTTCGTCATCGTGGCCGGCGTCTTCGCCAAGGTCTCCTACGACAAGGCCCACCGCCCTCCGCGGGAGATGAACATCCACAGGTGAGAGCGCCGCGTGCCGCGCGCTCCGGTGTCCCTGCGGCCTCACCCTCTCAACTTGCTTCCCTTGTCCCCTTCACTCTTGGCCTCGCCACACCTCCCCTGGCCCTCTTAAGTCATTTCCACCATCGCTCTTTTTGCATGCAATAAATCAGTCTTCTTGTGCCCCCTCCTCCATTTCTTCAGAACCGGGAATGCATGCTTTAGTGGTAGGGGGATTTACAAGGCAGAGTAAGAAATTGGTAGAGTGCGCGCAGTTCCAAGTGTAAGAATGTTACAAATTCTGTAATCCTGGATGAGGATCCAGGGTTCTGCTTTCCTTTCCTGGCATGTGGGCACTTTGGTGTAGGTTCTTAATGGCATTTAGTTTTTTGAGTCAAATCAGAGTGTCATCTTCAATATAGGAAACTGACCAATGTTGGAACCTTACTGAAAGCGGTACCAGGTGGTTTAGTGTCAACTGAGATGTTCTCGTACATTAGGAATTGGGGTTTTATAGAAAGGATGCCTCCTGCCGGAAGTAGAGATAAAGATTTCTCCATTCCATGTTGACCAAGCACAGATGGTGTCTCCTCATTGCATCCTGAGGAGTGGGATGTGTATCTTTCCTGCTGAGACTGGAGGACTTGTTCTTTGAAACCCTGTAGTTAGAACTTTGACTGAACAGTTCTTGCCTGTGTTAAATCTAGTGGGGCATCTTTCACTGCTTACATTCGAGAGGGAGTGGGGGCTACCTCCTACCAAAACTTACGCCAAGAGCTCAAACTATGGCAGTCCCTGGTTCCACTCTGAATCCTGCCCCGAGGCACCATCTTGCCCCCCAGCGAGCCCTTGGGGAGGTCAAAGCCAAGGGGACGACAGAAACCCAGCCTCCACTTAGAACTCTAGGAATGACACACCCAGAGGATGCAGAGTTAGCTCGGCTTCCAGCCCCCTGATGTTGATGGATGTCTGGACGTGGTGCGGGAGTCCTCTCAGGGAACAAACCCTGCCCCAGAAGATGCCTCCATTTCTGGTGCATGGTCTGAGCACTGCCCTAGTCACCATGACTACCCCCCAGACTACTGTTTGTCAGTCAGCCCTGCAGGGCCCCACACTGACCCATTCACCTTGAGCTCTTCTCTGCGTCCTGGTTGTTATCCTTACCACCTGAAAACCTCCTTCCTCGCTCCTGTGTACATTAATCACCCCTGCCTTGCTGAAGAGAGAGAAAGACAGATAGAAATTTCTAGGCATATTAAAAGAGCTGATTTTTTTTTTCCTGTTTGATACTGTGGGTGTTGAGAGAAATGATACTCCCCGGCAGGTTTTATTGAGTCAAATCCACAAAGGGTAGGTACCTCAAACTCGGGTGCTGGAATTGGAGTGATTCCAAAAGGCGACCTCGGTCACCCTGAGGTACCTCCACCCCGTCTTCCACCCGCAGCTCATGTCTCAGATGGTGCAGTAAGTATCCTCCTGTGTGAGAAACAGCCTGTGGTCAGTCTTGGCTCTCAAATGCAGAAGACAAGTGGGATGGTGAGCAAAATAAAGGCAAGACACTGTGTCTTTTGCATCTTGTTGGCAAAGAATTTTCTCTCTTGGCTCAGTGTAGAAAGAAGAGAAGGAATTGCCTGTGGGCATGTGCTGTCCTGAAGTAGATGTGCTGGTCGTTATTGTCATTACACCTCTGCCTCAAGACTTGGAGGCTTGTCTCCTTTTCCCCTTCCCCTGTGGCCTTGGCCTCTCATAAACCTTCTGCTCTGACCGCAGCCGCTTGCTGGTTGATTCCTACACATCCTTCTTTAAGTTACTTTCTTCCCTGAACCATTGTTACCTGTACTCCGGGAAAACTGCCTGCTGCCCTGACCCTTCCGCCTCATACAGAGTTTATTCATCATCGCCTGAGATGATACAGAGGGCGGTGTCCTCAAATGCTGACAGCAGGCATCTTTGGATGCTGGCGTTGGCACATGACCCTGGAGAGGTCACGTTCCCTCTTGGTGTTTTTTCCCCTCCCCACCACCCTGACGCCCCTTACGCCAAACTAGGGTGAAGGTGATTACACCATTGGGGCAACTTCTCTCTGGGGTTGGAGAAGCGGAGTAACCATGGGAAGAGAGATGGATTTCAGGCCTCAGAACATTATGCAAATATGGGATGTTTCCCCCTCAAGTTCACCTCCTGATTTTATTCAGTTCACAGCCTCTCTTCCAGCAGCTGCAGTCTTGCCTGATCAGTGCTTTGGAAGCCATCATATCCGCGCCTGTTGGGTAGGGGACAATGCCTGTCTGTGTGTGGTGGGGTGGCAGGGGGACAGAGCATGGGCGATCCATCTACAACACTCCATGAATGACCTTGGGCAGGTCAGGAAAACTTATTTTTCAGTTCTGGGTAACTCAAGCACAACAGTGTCCCAACTTAACCTCTTGCTTCCGGAGCACGTCAGGGTGAGTGTGCAAGTTGCTCTGAGACTCCTGGGGGTGAGTGCGCCTACACCACTCCTCTCACTTTGCTCACACCTGAGAGACCGCCGTTTGCCATTCTGGGGAGTATTTTTGTGCAGACTGTCTTGTTGGGCGATCGGGGTAGGGAACAGGAGGGAGTGATGGAGAAAGAGAGAAACAGTCACACCATATGAGTTTTCCTTAGGGCAAGTGGGGAGGAGAAAGAATGTACACTCTTGAGAGGTCAAGAGAGGAAGTGAATGTGCATGCAGTTACATGTTCCTTGAAATAGTTCAGGAAAGATGTTTCTGAACAGGAAAGACAAGCTGGTTTCAGTGTGTGCTTCCCACTAAAGATGATAGCTGGGCAGGCAGGGGCTGAGTCTGAGGGAGTTTCAGTGAGAACAGCCTCATTGGAGAGGGACATTTGTGGGAGTGTGTGCAGGGGTGAAGGGAAGGGATGGACCGTCTGCGTCTGCCTCAGTGCTCCCAGGCTGGACAGCCCTCCGCCTGCCCGTGCACACACGTTCCTTAGGGTAGGACTTCCTTTCATCTCTCTACTCCTTCAGGGAAGAACAGATTTCATTATTTCCAGAAGTGATTAGACCTTGCTGTCGTGTTTCTGAGTGAGAAATGAGTGTCTGTGGGGGAAACTATCATCTCTCTAGTGATTCTAACAGATGAGTACCAAGTCCGACTCAGCTAGTTGAACTCCGTGGAGGAGGAAGAGATGGGCACAGGATTGAAAGGCAGAGCTGGGTGCTGGATGTGGTCAGAGAGCCCCAGGGCAGCCGTGCCTACCTTTGCCAACTGGAAGCCCAATTCCCACCAGGATCTCCACTTCGCTTTTCCCCTTCTTCCAGACTGCCTGGGCTCAGGCTCAAGCTGCAGCCATCCACAGATTTTCCTATTTCCCGAGTGATTTCCGCGCAGCTCCCCCTGAGGGGCCCTTTGTTCTGGGAGGGCCGCCAAGGGCATGGGCTGCGCCCAGGAAACAGTCTGGGAGCCTGGGTCCTTTTTGACATTCCTTTTTGTTCTAGCTGTCTCACATCCAAACCTGTTCCTTCCTCCTCGCCCTGAGTTGATTCATTAGTGTCTTGGAGATGAGAATCATTCTGAGGGAGGAACTGTGTGGCTTTTTTTAATGGCTAATTAACAGATGGGTCAGGAAGCTATTAGGATGCTGCAGACGCAGTTGGTGAAATCAGAGCTGCCCTAAGTCCTCCCACTGCCTGCACAGGAGCAGTGGGGATCAAAGAGTGTGGGTGGGGTGGCGGTGGGGGGGGGGGGGGGATAGGGGGGGGGGGGGGGGGGGGGGGGGGGGGGGGGGATATCTAGGGGTGTGGGAAGAAAAATCCGGGTAGATATTAACCGGAAAAAGTATTAGGAGGTGACCCCTTCATCTTGGGTTTGTCCTCTTGCTTGTTTCTAGGGGAAGTCAAGGGAATACTTTGTTCTACTCTTTCTCCCTCCAGAAATTAATTAGAAACTCAAAGAGCTCTGTTCTCTCCTCACAGGCTACATAACTGCAGTGGCAGGGCCCCTTGGCTGGCTGATTTAGTGAGTTCTCTTCCTGGGCTCCTGGGCAACGAATTGTCAAGTCACTGCGTTTTTTGAAGCACTGAGCTCACTATAATGAATCGATCTAAATAGAGAGTCAACTTATTTTTCTACTTCAAATATAGAAGGAAAGAAACAAAAAACCATCTTGCTTTGGACTGAAGGTTTTAGCCTTGCCTTTATTTCTTTTTAATTTGAGATTTAAAAAAAAAAAAAAAAAAGCAATGCTTTGTCAGGTGTGGTGGCTCACACCTGTAATCCCAGCACTTTGGGAGGCCGAGGTGGACAGATCACATGAGGTCAGGAGATCGAGACCATCCTGGCTGACATGGTGAAATCCCATCTCTACTAAAAATACAAAAAATTAGCCGGGCATGGTGGCATGTGCCTGTAATCCCAGCTACTTGGGAGGCTGAGGCAGGAGAATTGCTTGAACCTGGGAGGCGGAGGTTGCAGTGAGCCAAGATTGCACCACTGCACTCCAGCCTGGGGGACAGAGTGAGACTCAGGCTCAAAAAATAAAAATTAAAAAAAAACGCTTGTAGGGAAAGAGGAAAATTGTGGAAGAATTGGAGAAGTCTTACGGAGGAAGGGCTAGGGGAAGGATGCTGGGAAGGCAGAAAGAAGCAAAAATAGCAAAAGGAGGAAAGCAATCTGGTGAGAGGTCGATTATTCCCACTGAAGGGACCAAGTGACGTTGCCCGGCCTTTGTGTGCCACGGGCTTGGCTTGTCCTGGCTCTTGTAGACACATGCAGACATTCACTTAACAAATGAGCCCTGCTCACCTTCCCTGGGCAAGATGTGTTTCATGCTACACCATATGAGCTTATAAGACACATGTTGCCTTAGATAGATGAGGTTAGCAGGGTTCCTTCTTGCTTTAGCAGGGCAACCATGAAATACTTTTCAAATTCCCTAGACTATACAGTTCTCCTTGGTCACATTGCTCACTGTCTTCATGTCCTTTCCTACCCCTCCCCAAGCTCAGAAGGCCTTTACGTCTGTCCTTTTCTCCCCTCTTACCCTACCCAAGGTGGGGAGCACGCTCATTTCTGGGAATCGACTGCTAAGATGCCAAGTTTACCCACTGTTGTAGGCTGCCAAGACACAACTAGAGAAAAAAGTCTAATTGATTATTTTCAACTCGTTTTATTGAGAGATCGGATTGACTGTGCAGCGGATTCAAATCAATTGTGCAGGAAACAGTGGTTAAGACAGTTGAGAAAGTGAACAGATTGAAAGAGGTGAATTCACTAGCTCCAGATGGACAGTCCTACGGATCCGGAATAAAAGGCAACCACAGGCTGGGCGCGGTGGCTCAAGCCTGTAATCCCAGCACTTTGGGAGGCCGAGGTGGGCGGATCACGAGGTCAGGAGATCGGGACCATCCTGGCTAACATGGTGAAACCCCCATCTCTACTAAAAAATACAAAAAACTAGCCGGGCGAGGTGGCGGGCGCCTGTAGTCCCAGATACTCGGGAGGCTGAGGCAGGAGAATGGCGTAAACCCGAGAGGCGGAGCTTGCAGTGAACTAAGATCTGGCCACTGCACTCCAGCCTGGGCGACAGAGTGAGACTCCGCCTCAAAAAAAAAAAAAAAAATGGGAACCACAGCAAAAGAAGCTTCATGCTTCCAGTTCCGTCGCCTGATTTTCCAGTGACTGGCAGATTGTATTTAGGTCTTCCCTTTCTAAGTCAATTTCTATGGTTTGCGGGGATTCCTCCCACGTGCTGGAACTGCCGCCCTGCTCCTGGCCATAGGAGATCACCACCCTCCTTCCCTGCTGCCCTTGCCTCATTCAAACTCCTGTACCATCCATTTTTGAAATTATAATGAATTTTGTCTTACAGTTTTGCTCATATTCCTTGATGATATATCACCTGTGGAACCACAAAATGATGGTTTCAATTTACAGGAGTGTGAGATGTCTCAGATTGGTTGGTGGTGATGGCAGGGGGTTGTGCTTCGGTGGAATATATGAAGATGTAGACTAAATTCATTATTTAGTTTCTGTTGTAATTCCCCCCCCCCCCTTTTTCTTTACCTTGGGAAACTCCACCCCATTATTCCCGAGTTACATTTATGACTTAATGTCTCTAGTGTCTTTCTTTTTTTCTTTTTTCTTTTTCTTTTTTTTTTGAGACGGAATCTTGCTTGGTGGCTGAAGCTGGAGTGCAGTGGCGCAATCTTGGCTCACTGCAATCTCTGCCTCCCTGATTCAAGCTATTCTCCCACCTCAGCCTCCCGAGTAGCTGGGACTACAGGTGTGTGCCACCACACCCAGCTAACTTTTTGTAGTTTTACTAGAGACAGCGTTTCACCTTGTTAGCCAGCATGGTCTCGATCTCCTGACCTCGTGATCTGCCCACCTTGGCCTCCCAAAGTGCTGGGATTACAGGTGTGAGCCACCACACCCAGCCTCTAGTGTCTTTCTTTGCAGATATTGTAGAGGAATAAGAGAGCTGGGTGCGAGGGTTACCAGTGAATCCTCAGACGGTCTCAGTCCCTTGAACTCAACCCTTGAACAAGCCTAATTTTAAAACAGTTCAGGATACGTTGCTAACTTTTTTTTTTTAATCTCTCGAAGCGAAACCAGAATCTTCTGAAAAAGCAGGGTAGTACCTTCTATTATTTTGTCATCTGTTACAGAATTATAACATTTTCATTGCTAGCAATTCATTTAATCTAGTTCCCTAAGTTTACAAGTGAGGCAACTGAAATTCAGAGAGGCTAGATCACAGTGCCAAGGAGCCCAGCTAGTGGGTGGGTGAGCTTGGAGTTGAAGCCAGGGCGCCTGTATTCTAGTGCTCAGACTCATCTCATTCAATGAAAATATATTCTGCTTCTTTACTCTTTGCACGTTCCTTAGTCATCACCAAATAACTTTGGAATCCTTAGAGATGTGAGTTACAGCTTTCTCATTTCTCTTTCTTTCCTACGTTTCTGTACCACTCCTGGTTCACTGTTTCCACTGAATGTCTCCACTAAAATGATTTCCGTCGATCTTCCCCAGTCCTTTTGCAGCTTTTTTTCACATTCCTTTCTAAAGGGCAATAACCTAATCTAAGCATAATCCTTTTATAAGGTTCTGGGTAATGCAGACCATTGAAGAAGGAAAATACAGCACAAGCCAAAGAGTTGTGGACCAGGGCAAAAAGTCAGTGAATGAAACTGTGGGCAGAAATCTGGCATTAAAAATTCACAGTGTGAATGCTTTCTGTCTCTCTCCCAGAGATGAGTGGAAATGCTGAGACCTGCCGGATCAATGCAGTTTACCTCTGTGAGAGGCCAGAGACCTCCCGCCATCCAGTGGCTGTGTATGTGTGTGTGTGTACATGTGTGTGCGTGTGATTTCAGGGTTATCTTCCGGGTTGGCCCCCTACATAGAATATAGCTCTGCAAGCCACGGAAGCTCATTCATAGGCGCCAGTTTTGTTCTTTCTCAGCTCTGGGCCCAGATACTGCAGGCTAATGAAGCTGGAAATCTGGGCTTAATCATTATGTGAAAATAACCTCTGCGGCGTGCAGTCTGGGGGCTTTCCCTGTAATGTGCTTGATATTTTCTTTGAAAGAACCTGGGTATACATACCCTAATGTGTCACCCTTCCAAGCAGTCACCTTGGGAGGCCGCATGCTGATTTTTCTGCAGAAAATGTTCCCACGGTCCCTCTCTTGAAAGCATATTGAGGGCCCATGGCATGTCATTTTGACCTTCTCTGAGGGTAACATATTTTTATTTTCTAGGGTTGATTTGATTCTCGTAAGCAATGGCAAGTCGTGAGGCTGAGTCTGATGAATGAAATAGGTGATCAGAAATCAAGAGTGCCTCCAGTAATGAGGAGCCGTGTCAGCTGTCTCTGAAGGCAGGAGCCCAGAAGAGGCATTTCAGAGAGGAGTGAATGGCAGCTCTGCACGGGAGTGCCTGGCAATCCACGATGATTGTTTTGAAGAGGCCACTCCTCGTAAGGAATGATAATTATTGGTCTTAAGAAAATCAGTTTTATGCTTTATCCATGTGCCAGGCAGGTGGTGGGGGTCTTAAGACAGAGGGAGAAAAAGGAGGTGAATCTGCAGCAAGTATTTCACATAAAACTGCCCAAAAAGGGTGAAAAAAGTGCATGTCCCACATTTCTGCAGGAGATAGTAGACAATTAGCTTAATTTAGCTTCCTAGTTTGATACGGAGGGTAAAAGGACCCAGTTTTATGGGATGCATGCAGTGAGGCACCGGGTCAGAGCCAGAGTGTGCACTGTGCCTGCCCTTCTTTCTATCCCAGGGCTATCGCCTCTGTACTTCTGCATTCAGATGGGGTCACCGGCTGGGCCAGACTGCCATAGATGACGTAGAAATATTTGCAAGCCCAGGAAGATAAGGCTGCCAGTGAGCACTGCTGATCAATTCCTAATGTGCTTTTATCACCACTCTCCCTCCACCCCCAAATGTGCATTCAGTGGATGGATTGATCACTGAAATGGAGCGAGGGTGGGGCAGGCCGAGTGTAAAGGCAGGTGACAAATACCAGACTCAGCATTTGCAGGTGGGGTAGCCGCGGCTGTACTACCTGCGTAGAATGGCATTCATTCATCTGAGTCAGGATATGGGGGTTGGTAAAGGGCTGTGCACTTGTACTGCCCCCATGCATAGGCTGGGGCAGAGCCTCTGGTCCTGATAACCCTCTAAAGGTAATTCTCTGGCATTCTGGGAGGAGTCAGTCTTGCTGTGAGCTTGGGAGTCCCTCTTAACTCTGCTCACGTGTCAGGACAGTGGAAGCTCTGTGTCCCAGGAGCTTACACAACTCCGTCACTCATGCAAGGCCACAAGCCAGAGTTAGAGAGAACTGGAGGTCTCAGTGAGATGAAGACTTAAGGAAGTGGAGAGGATGGTAGAGAGATACTCAGAAGAGTGCTCGGTCTCGAGGGCTCACTCTGTACCAGCATCCAGCTCAGCACCTGACCTGCATTGTCTCACGGCATCCTCCCGTCATCCCCTCTGAGTGTAGGGGCCCATGTTATAGATGAGGAAACCGACTCAGAGAGGCTTAGTAACTTGCCCAAGGTCACACAGCTAGTACATTGCTGATGCCCTTCTCTCTCTGAACTCCAGTGGAGCAGCTGGCTCTCACCTTCCTGAATGTAATGGAGTCAGTGATACTCAAATTACTTAAGAAAGCAAAGGCCCACCTTCCCATGCCCTGGGACTGGTTATTATAGTGAAGGACTAGGAGGATAAATGACCTGCCTACGAGGGCTCTGCGGAACCAGAATGGCGGCCCCCCACTCAGATTGCATCCAGGAGGCAAGATGCTCAGGGCAGTAATCAGAGCTCTCTTTCAGGACTAGATGATACTGGCTGAGGATAGCAAAGGCAATGCAAAGAAAATATAAAACAAAACCACCCTGATTTTCATTGAAAAAAAAAAAAAACTTGACAGTATTGAAAGAACCTCCGGGCAATTCTGCACAAGTCCTAGCTCCTGGGAGCAGTGACGGGAGCTTGGGTAAGGGGCACTGGAGGAAAGAGGTGATTTGGGAGACAGTATGGACCTAGGGCTATATCCAATTTTAATTACTGAGATGTGGAGCTCACAAACAGCTCCATTTATCACAACTCGTCCACCCTGCCCCATTTCTAACATCTAGCATTGTGCATACAAGACACAGCGTTTTGGTCAACTTGCTTCTGCTTCCCTGTTCTAGTTTTATTCCTTCCATATTTCTACCCTTGTGGCTGTGCTTCCTAATGACTCATGCCTTCTCTGTGATTCTCTGTTTCTGATGCTCTCAAGTCCCCTGTCCTGAAGGGCACGTGGAAAGGAAGGAATCCTGGAGCACTCTAATAGCCTGTGTTTTACTCTCCAGCTCCCAACCTGCCACACGCCTCAGGATCCGGTTGTCACAGGGCGGTGAGCAGCAGCTGAACTCACATTCCCTGGTGTGCAGCTCCAGCCAGGGGCACCTGAGCAGGAGACTCACCTCTGCTTGAGGGTGTGTGAAAATTATCTCACTAGTCTTCCCCAGAAACCCAGCATTCCTGCTCCCTGTTTTCTTCCTTCCTGTCCCTGCTTGGCTCATGCCTACTCCTTGTTAGAGGATCAAGAGAACCCTTGGATCCTCCTTGCCTAAAGCCAATGTCCGTCTCTCTAGACCCATGGACGCAGGAACCCCAGTGAGACTCTGGGTGGCTAGAACCTTGGCCCCGTTCCCCAGTGTTTGGGAGAAGAGTAGCTGCTTTCTGCAGTCTTCGCAAACACTCTCATTATTCCTTGCTTTTTTGGCATTTGGTCTCGTGTACTGTTCCCATTAGCTTCGGCATTAAAGTCTCATTACTCAGGACATCTGTCCTCTGGACATATTCGTTGTTCCCTTAGCCAAATGTCCTCTTCTGGGAAGCGTGTTTTCCACCCAAACAGCCACTTCTGTCTTCCTTCGCCCTTGCTGTCTCAGTGGGAGGAGTTGGAATTTTGAAAGGCTTGGCGGAGGGAGGGGGTGACTGTTAATTTGAAGTGACATCTGAGAGTCCCTTCCATGGCCCATCCATCCCCTCCTTTCTGAGGTCCTGAGAATATGCATCTCGGCTAGGAGTCAGGCAGGTTGGTAGCCAAACACCATAGTAGCAAAGAAGGGAGTCGTCAGGGGAGTTTTCCTCTGTCAGTCCTAGGATCAGGCTCAGATAGAATCACTAGGGAATTCTGACCTCAGTCACTGCTGTTGGATGGCTTTGACTGAAGGTGAGACTCCTCTTAACCCATCTCCCTGCAGTGACAGGGCATGTGGCCGGCTCAAAAGCTGAGGCTGCTCCAGAACTTGGGGGAGAATCTGGATTCCAACTTCCCTGTTGGACTTGTAGTTAGCCGTTTCTGATTTTTTGCTGCATCTTGAGAAATTTGCCTGAAGTTTCCCAGGAATGGTATCCCATAGTCTTGGGAGACTATTTATGCAATGGGAAATATCAATGCGTTTCAATGCTCAGATAATCAACAGCCAGCTTCTTACCCACACTCAAGCATTCACAAAGAAGAATATTGGGCTTTTGAGTCAAGGATCTCTTACATCTCTCCCTTGCTTTTAAGTCACATCATTAAAATGTTTCTTCATGTTACTTTCTGTGTTCTGTCCACTGCCGCGTCTTCTCCATCTGTCCTTGTTTTGATTCCTGTACACTTCTGTCGAGCTGTGTTCCTTCTCCCCTCTCCCTCCGACTCGCCCTCTTGAACTTGTCCTGCCATAACTTCATTAAGCCACATCGATTTAGACGCCACTAATGCGAAATTTATCCAAATTGGACCTGGGCAAAGTTTTTTTTTTTTTCTTTTCCTTCTCTGTCTGATAAAAATCTGCGATGAACAGATTAATAGCTCAAACAAGACTGCAGAGATTTCGCAGGGGACATATACCATGGAGAAGGTTAGATTGTTTGCAGGCAGGCTCTTAGTAGACAATTGGCATGTTAATTACAAATCATTCTGATCTATTCAATGAAGTAGCTCTTCGAAGATCAATTTTATTTTATTTTATTTTTTAGTTGAGTTTGAAATCCTGCATTGGCCTGGGAAGCAGTAAAAATGCATTTCCTTTAAAGTGTTTTAGAATTTTCATGTCTGTTTCATTGATTGGGATTAGCCTGCCCTTATTTCTACTGAATTGGTGATGCCTGACTGGAAGCTGCTTCAGACCCCCTTTTCAATTCCCTCTGGGGGTTCTTGCTAATTTTCCCACTTCTTGTTTATTTTCTTTTTCTGTTTCCCTGAGTTTTTAGAATCCAACTCTCTCTCTTTCGGCTTTGAGAATTTAGGTTATAAACTATGCTACATCCTTGTGCTCGCTTTTCTGCTTCTTGCCACAGTCATGACCAGCTGAGCCTGAGAGGTTATGGATCTGGAGGCAGACTTTGGAAAACTTGCCCGGACTTTGAGCCCTGCCTTGGCTCTCTCTGTGGTGCTCTCTCAGTGGCCTAAGTAGTCTGCTCGTGAATCACTGTTCCCAATACCACTGTTGGGATTGAGACAGCATCACACCTACTGTAGGAAGTGGTAGGAGACACTTAGCCAGGGGCTGTGCCCCTTATAGAAAAGAACTTTGACCTCCCTCTCTTAGTCTGGTTATGTGGCTCTCGAGGGACATCTAGCAAATCCTTCTTTCACCTGTGGAGGTTGTCATCCATCTTTCCCTGCCTTGGAGCATTTCCTGGGAGCTGAGCTACGAGACAGGATGACCCAACTCTGTCACTTTGTCTCGATGACCTTGAGTGAGTCCCTTGGCCCCTCTGCTGTGGGATGTGGGCTGTAATGTTGTGGAAGTGTGTTCTTCTCTGGCCCATGCTGCCCTCAGCACACCTGAAAGATACATGCTGACACAGTCCACATCTGTACTTACAGGTTCAACAGCTCTGGGATGTGGGAGGAGATGCATTTTCCTTGCATACGCCACTCAGATAAGAATGTCATCTGCAAATGGCCTCGTGAGGATGCTGCTTTTGACATCTTCAACTCATGGGTTCTCTTGATGGAAGAGGACTTACGAGGCATTTTAGTGACTCTCCCTCTTGGCACCACCTTCCCCCTTCCCCCTCCTCTCATGCACAGCAAGTGGCCGCCCGTGCATCTAGGACAGGGCTGCCCCTACCTCTGGAGGCAGTTGGTCTGTTATTAGGATGCAATTCTAGTTGATTCTCATGGGGAGCCAAAATTACTTCTTTGACTGGGATCCACTTCCTGGAGTAACTGAGAAGGAGTGTATCATTTCTTTTGCAGGATGGCAAAACATGTGTTTGAAGATAGCAGTCAAGGCCCACATTCAGTCTTCCCTTCTCCCGAATAAATAAGCACTCCTAGTTAAGAGTCTGTCCTCATGGGATGTGGGTTCAACCTCACACTGGGGCAGAGGCTGTCCACCCAGAAATGGGGTTATAATTCTATGGTGAAACCCCAAATGAGATTTCTAAGAGCAGCATGTGAATCTCGGTAATTCAGATGCAACTTAAAGATCTGGTTTCTTCTGGGAAGTTCCTTGGTCTGCAGCCCTACACAGCAGCTTTGCTTTGTGGCAGGGATCCATCTCCCACACCACTATGTCAACAGGACAAGAGTGTTTGCCTGTTTTGTTTACACCTGGATTCTAGTGCCTAGAGTAGTGCCTGGCACAGAGTACGTGCTTAAGAAACATAACTGAATGACTGGCTGAATACGTGAGTTAAAGTCAGTAGGAATTAAAATGGTCTTTTTTGTGTACCCTGCCCTTCTGGTATTTGCATTAGTGTGAAGATCCTTGAGGAGGGAAATGACAATGTTTCTAATTATTTTAAAGAAAGAAGAGAAAAATAGGGAGAGGGAGGGAGGAAAGAAGGAAAGAAAAGGAAGAAAGGAAAAGAGAGGGAAGAAGAAAGAATGAATAACTAAATCTTTTACAGAAAGGGTTGCCCTGGCCAGTTTGATCTGTTTGCCCTTCTGTGCGCCATTAGACTCCTGATTTCTTTTGCTCACACTGTGAATACCTTCGTTTGCAATGGAGCTTCATCTGGATACTTCTTTGCAGGCTAGTGGAAGCAAATCCATGGGGACCTGGCGGGAAGGAACAGACTGTCTTTGCATTTGGCTCTCGAAGTCCAAGTGCAGGGTTCAGCAGAAACTGTTGCGTGGCCATATGGATTTCCATCCTTAGGCCTGAGTGGCAAATATGGGGCGTGGGTGGTCCCTTCCAGGATGACCATGGCCACAGCTGTGCCGTGTGGCTGCCCCGCCACACCAAGAGTGTTGCCAGTTTGGCATAACTGCACCAGTCCTCTGAGACTCCCCTCTTCTGCTTATGCTTTTATTGTGGTCCTATAGGCTGATCCGATGTAGATATTAGGAGGTTGTAGACATTTGGATTTATTTATTAGTCAAATATTTATGTAGTGTTTACAAGGTGCCAGGCTCCTTGTAAGCTTCATAAGTGCTTTACAACTATTACATCATTTAATCTTTATGATAACCCTAAGAGGCAGACATTATTTTTTGCCTCATTATTTTGGCCTTATTTTTTCCACAAGAGCACAGAGCCGCAGGACACTTAAGTAGCTTGCTGACAACCACCAAGTGGCCAGCATTCTAACTTAGGCTTTCTGGCTTGAGAATCCACGTGTGTGGCCATTAGGCTGTGCTGCCTGCATGTTGCCTCATCTCTCGGTTTAGGTCTGAGCCCATTGCACATAAAGAAAACAACACTGGTCGGGCACGGTGGCTCACACCTGTAGTCTCAGCACTGTGGGAGGCCGAGGTGGGTGGATTGCCTGAAGTCAGGAGTTCGAGACCAGCCTGGCCAACATGGTGAAACCCCATCTCTACTAAAGATACACAATGTAGCTGGGCATGGTGTCGGGGGCCTTTAATCCCAGCTACTCGGGAAGCTGAGGCAGGAGAACTCGCTTGAACCAAGAAGGCGGAGGTTGCAGTGAGCTGAGATCATGCCGCTGCACTCCAGTCTGGGTAACAGAGGGAGACCCTATCTCAAAAAACAAAACAAAACAACGCCAACAGTCACCAGAATTGTAATGGCAGCGGCAGCAGCCCATTTGCACCTTGTGCGCAGATACAGTTATGAACTCATCTGTTCCCTGGTTGACCATGTGGCCCTGCTACCAAGTCTTGGTAACATTTTTTGTTTTCTCAGCTTCCAGTAATAATAGGTGCACCTGACACATCCACGTTTTCAATGAATTCTCAAACAATCCAAGTATTTCTGAAAAGTCTGGGTTTGGTATTGACGCTACCCCATTTCTCAGGCCTGGGGAAATTTTCATATGATTCATGTAAGGAATGGAGTATGTGATCATGATGCTGTTAGGATTGAATGGGGCCCCCAGGGGATGCACATCTACTCTCTGCCTGGCTCCCGGCTGGTCTAGCGACAGAGCCAGGACAGGCACCCACTGGGATGGAGCAACTCGCTCGGCTTGCCTGAAAAAACAGGCAGGCCATGCCTTCCCTCACTGAGTCCTGTGATGTTTATTGGCCATGATGAATTTCAATTGTGCTGGGGACAACTCAGACCTGCAGAAAAGCTCAATGCAGATGCACAGACATTGTTAACACAACAAATGAGATCTCCACAGCCATTCTGAGCCTCTCTGTATGAGGAGAGCAGTCTTGTGCACACACAAAGCCAGCAGCTGTGTTTTTCAAGTGGACTCTGAGAGAACCGGGAATAGGGAAAACTAAATTAAGCCATTCTCCTTGGTCCATGTTTATTAAAAATACGTTCATTTCGATTGTCCTGGGTACATATTTTAGACAATGGAAACACTGTGACTGTCCGGTAGGTAAGTGTGAGATGCGGTTAAAGGGGACACCAGCAGTTCCTGAGAGGTCATTATCAAGTAAAAGCTCAGGGGCGGATGTGGTAGCTCACGCCTGTAATTCCAGTACTTTGAGGGGCTGAGGGAGGCAGATTGCCTGAGCTTAGGAGTCTGAGACCAGCTTGGGCAACATGGTGAAACCCTGTCTCTACAGAAATTTGAAAATTAGCCGGATGTGATGGTGCTTGCCTGTAGTATCAGCTACTGGGGAGGCTGGGATGGAAGGATCGCTTGAGCCCAGGAAGTTGAGGCTACAGGGAGCCATGATCTCACCACTGCACTCCAGCAGTGGGTGAGTGCGTGAGACCCTCTTTCAAAAAAAAAAAAAAAAAGAAAAGGAAAGAAAGAAAAAGGAAGAAAGGCAGGAAGAAAGAGGAAAAGCTCAGTATCTGGGACTCAGATAACCAGTATCCTTTATTTAACTGGAATAAAGTGTCTACATTCTACTTTCAAGAGAAATACAAAAGAATTAGCTATCAGAGACCTACCTACAGAAAACAAAAACAGAAGCAATTTCCACGACCTCTCTTGTAGTTTTTATATGAACAGTTTCATTTTCTAGACTGTCTACATGTTAACTTAGGTTTTCATCTGTGAAGAGAACTAAAAATTAGACTGATGGCCCTCTCGTGAAGAACCTTGAATTCTTAAAAAAAATTAATTATATTCAGTATACTTAATTAGGCAGGAATGCTTTTAGAAAGTTCTTCAAAAACAAGAGCGTTCTCATTAGTCCTTAGGAATAAGAACATTAACCAGAATAGCTTGTTCACGGAATAGTTCATCTATTTGGCCTTTTATCGTACTTATCCAACAGCACCGATTTCTTCCTACCCCCGCCCACCGGAAAGAGAAAGGGCATGATTAGGGCTCTAAACTATCGAGTTTGCCTTGCATTTGGCGCAGAATAACTTACTGAATAATAGCTGAGCCTGTTTTCTCCTTTCCACAGCATTTAGACAGCTCAGAAATCCAGAGACGTGGCAGAGGCCAAAGGTTTATTTCCATTGCACCACTTCATTGAGCAACAGTATTCACGGGGTCCTCATGGAGGGCATATTGATTGAGATTTAAAATAATTACCAGGTGAACTCAGGGGCTCTAGGTCCCCCACTTAATTTGGGAGGACCTAAGTTTGACCATCTGTTCTGTGAATGAAGATTGGGACAAAAGAAAAAAAACCCAAGTTTTCGTTTTGATGCTCTTTCACCATACTTGTTTTAAAATTTGAAAACTCCATGAAGTCCAGGGACAACTGAGTACTTCCTACCAGATTTACTAGGAAGAGCTTGGAGGAACAGGGCCCCCACTTCCCACTGGCCTTATGCAGAGCAGTGGTCTGGTGAAGTATATTGGTGTTCCAGTCAGGATTTCATTTGGCAAAATATGGCTGCTAAAATAGTGTAAAAGGTTGTAGAGCTGTTGGTGTGAATGGCACACTAAGGTGAATAGCACTGAGCAGTTGAGCCACAGCTGAGTTCTCAGGTCTGGGTAGATCTTTGCCCCAACGATTAAACACTCTTTAAAATCTTGTGTTCAGGGACCATTACAGGGACATAGTAGGTGAAGAAAACAAATGTGATTAAGTGGATGGATGGATGGATGGGGTGTTGGATGGAGGGATGATCTTCAATGATGGGTGAAGTGTCTTGTGGATTGATGGATAGAGTGTTGGACGGATGGATGAGGGGATGCATTGGGGGATGGATATAATTTTGGGTAGATGGAGTTGGGTGGATGGATGGGATATGGGATGGAAAGTGAGAGGGAAGGATGAATGGAGGGAGGGAGAGATGGATGAAGAGATGGGTGGCTAGATGAATGAATAATCTGGTGGTCTATAGTCAGCCACTGTAGTTTAACCTACCTGTGTTTGGAATCTGAATTCAGCACTTACTAGCTGTGTGACCTTGGGTAACATATATAACCTCTAAAAGTTTTAGTTTTCTGATCAACGAAATAGGGCTACCGATGGCACATCCCTTGTAAGAGCATTCTGAGAAATATATGCATTCTGATCCAATGCATGTAAAGAGCCGGTGTCTGGGACACTGTAATCACTGAATGAATGCTAGTGTCTAATATCTCAAGCAGACAAGACTATGAGGCAAAGTTATGAACAAGGTTTTGTTTATTTTTCTGTTGTTAAGGGAAATCACTTGCCATTTTAAGAACTAGTTCATATCCTGAAGGCAGGTGGCAACACGTTAAAATGTTGACTGGGCCTGGTCCCTGCAGGTGTTGAGATAACTAAGCACTGAGGGAAATTCAGACACACTTTCATTTCCTCAGGACCACTGACAACAGTAACCAAGGTTTTAAGCAAATACATAATTGGTATTGAACTGAATCACTCATTTACTAATTGTTTCTCCATGCCCAAATATTAACTGGCATTTGCTAAATTAGCCGACCCAGCTGGAGGGACCAGGAGGATTCATTAAAGCTGATGATTTGTAGGAAGTGAAATGTATGTAAGAGACAGTCCCAGTGAACAGAAGGATGCCCGGGCTCAAGTCAGAAGCCTTGGAGTTAAATCCCTGTTCCAATATGTTTTAGTGCTGGAATTAGCCTGAACCTCAGTTCCTTGTTAAAAATTATGGTAATAATAGCTGCAAAGGTCACAGGGATAGGATTATGAGACAAGGCAGGTGAATGCATTGAGCAATTATTAAGTGCTATCCAAATGTAAGATGATACTTTTGCTATTCAGGTGATTAATATACAATACCAAGTACTGAAGGAAGCTTAAGTTTCCTGGCCTCATCACAGTGACTGTTTTCCCTGATCAGATTTGCTGCCTGATTAATTTACTCTCCCCTGCTTGCCACACACCCGAGAAAGCCAAGAAATACACAGACAGAAGGGAGCATCAAACCTAGGCAGTAATCCAGATAATTCAGGCAAAAGAATTCTTTTGTTCCATATATCAGATACTGCAGCCAAAGGGGCTTGCTGTGGGTGGGGGAGGGTTGGAAAGACCAGGACCACTAGGGTGACTCTTCACTTCAGATTCCTAAATCAGACACATCTGTCGTCCACATGGGGGGTGACAGGGCCTTGCTGACAGCCTGTCCTGTCCTGAGTCCCTCACTTGGCCGTCTGTGTGTCTCTGTCTGTCTGACTCTTTCCCTCCGAATGTCTCTCTCTAACCCCCTTTCCCTGTCTCTTCTGAATCGCATTTTATCTCTGGATTTCACTTTGGTTCTCTGTGGCTTACTCTCCCTCTTGCTCTTCCTGCCAGCTTGCCTGTCCCTCGGACTCTGCCTCCTATCCTCTCTCTGTCTCCTGATGCCTGTCACTTTCACTAACTCTCTTCTCTGAACCTCGTCTGCTCTCTCTTGCTTAGGGTTTCAGGCCCCCTCTCACTCTCCTTCTGTCTCTTTGGCTCCATCTCCCATTTCTCTCCTCTCTCCACCTGTTTTCTCTCCTCTCTTTCTCTCTGGACCTCTGTCCCCTGTCCCTCCCTTTCTCTCCCTTTCTCTCCCTCTCTCTTTGCTACTGTCTGACTCTCCCTACTGTCTTCTCTCAGATGCTGGAAGCTGCTGCCCACTCTTTTACAAAATCTGCTGTGCTGTTCCTCAGTGACCAATTTTCTTTCCTACGGTTAGAAAGTAGCTCAGACCTTAACCCATTTCCTCCGGCGTATTCAAATTAATTAGGTGAGACCAGGATCACGCATTTCAGAATTAGAATAATATTTATTGAGCACCCTGGAGAGAAGGGGATGGAAGATGGAGAGGAACCGGAGCAAGGAGGGGGGTCACCAATGGAGGGAGGGAGAGTAGGCAGAGGGACTCACTCTTAAGGCCACGTGGTCTGGGAATGAGGGCTGCCTTCCTAGTTGCCAGAGGGTACTGGAAAGGAAGGATCCTGGAGAATGGTCACACATGGGTGTAGGAATAGGAGCATTTCCTTAGCTGCCATGCACTTGACAACATGTGGCAGGGTTCCCATCCTAGGTAGCCTGTCAGGCAGCCCTTGTTTGAGAAACACCTTTTGCTGTACATCCCTCTCTCTTGGCTGTGCTGACCAGCTCGGTGCAGCCCACTGGGCATCAGGAGCCCTCTCCCAGGAGAAGATACATCTCATAGCACAAGCTGCTTTCTTATTTTCTCACATGACCTAGAGACAGCCCCTGGTAACCACAGTTCTGCTTTCTGTCTTTATGGATTTACCTAACTGGGTATGTTATAGAAACATGATCTTTTACAGTGTGCTTCTTTCACTTAGCATGATGTTTTCAAGGTCCATCTGTGTGATAGCATGTATCAGTATGCCTTTTTCAAATGACTGAATAATATTCCATTGTGTGAATATGCCACATTTTGTTTTTCTTTTCAGCAGTTGATGGACTTTTGGGTTGCGTCTACCCTTTGGCTATTATTAATACTGCTGCTTTGAACTTTTGTACACAAGTTTAATACAACATATGTTTTTCATTGTTCTTGGGAATACCTAGGAGTATATTTGCTGGGCCATATGTTAATTCTGCATTTAAGGAACATCACAGTTTTGAGGAAGTGCCAAACTGTTTACCAAAGGAATTGCAGGGTTTTCCATTCCCACTAACAGTGTATGAAGGATTAAATTTCTCTACCTCCTTGCCAACACTTGGTATTCTGTGGCTTTTCGGTTATAGCTATCCTAGTGTGTATGAAAGGGTATCTCAGTGTGATTTATAGTTTTGGAACTAATATCTAGGTATATAATCCATTTTGAGTTAGTTTTTTATATGGTGTGAGGTAAGGATCCAACTTCCTTCTTTTTCATGTGGCGATCTAGTTGTCCCGGGACCATTTTGTGAAGAAACTATTCTTCCCCCCACAATTTACTCAGATGCATTTCTAAACTGCTGCAGTTGTCACTTTTCATGGGGCCAGAGTGTTGGAGCTGGACTCCTGGTAAGAGGGAAGCCTTGGGTTGGGCAGGGCCCCACCTCTCAGAGACACCCCTTAGGAAAATGGAAGAATCTTTGCCTGGCATGTGCAAAATGGAGTGCATTGAGGACTGGGGACCTGGCTCTGAAGTGACAGTATCCAGGTGTAGTCTCTTGTGGCTGTCCATACTCATCTGTTCCCCACTGCCAGTGGGTATCTCACATGTCATACCCACAGAGGGCATCCTGTTTGAAAGCAAGTAGGGGAGCAATTCCTCCTAAATTTTGAGCCCCTAGATGGCAGGAATTGGGTCCCATTGATAGGTCTCTCTTCAGTGACTGAGGCATGCTGAGTACTCAGTCACTGCATGTTTGGTTGTTGAAGCTAGGCACTGAGTTAACAAAAGCTGCTTTCTCTTGAGTAGCTGGACCTCTTGCAGGGGAACGGGTCTCTCTGGCTATGGCAGAGTCTCTGCCTGTCTCTCTTTCTTCCTGTGTATTTTTTCCCTGTGTTTGTGATTGCTCCCTCCTCTAAACTCCAGTTGTCTTGACTGTCTGCACCATTCACGTGTTTTTATTTTTATCTTTTCATCTCTGTGTCCTGTCCTTGCAGCTCAATCATACCCTACCTTGATAACAGGAGCTGTGTGTTGTACTTATTTGATCTCCAGTATCTAGTACATGATACTCAGTGTGTGGTTTTGGATGATGAAGTGGTCCCCTGATATTAGTGACCTGCTGCTGAATTTGAGGCCGATGGTTTCAGCCCTTCACCATAGTGGCATTCCACTGGCCAACTGCTAAGATACCTGCCTGGCATAGGTGGATATCTGGGGAGCCAGTATTTTGAAAGGACTCTCAGAGTTTTACTAATGTGAAATGAATTAAGGAAAGAAACCATAGCCCCAGCCTTTTAGTCTGTACCTCCAGGCATGGTAACCTTTACCCTGTGTCCCCTACTGAGACCAACACCAGAGGTAGCTGACTATTGAGAGCTCAATGCTGTCTCTCTCTCTTCCTGCATCTCTGTAAATCAAAGGGCATATGAAAGTAAGCCAACTCCCCTCATGGGTGTGCACACCTGCTCAGTGAATCTCATTATGTGATCTCCTCCTTGTTTAGGGCTCTGGCTGACATCTTAAGACAACAGGGACCAATCCCCATAGCACACTGTGAAAGAGAAACTATCTCGGCTATCGATACCTCTCCCAAAGAGAACACGCCGGTCAGATCGTCCTCCAAAAACCACTACACTCCTGTGCGTACAGCCAAGCAGACTCCAGGTAAGTAATAGCTGGGCACCTTGATTCTTTGCTGAGGCTGGTGAGAGGTTTCAAGATGTTTCTGCTCTGGTGGGGCAGGTTGTGGACATATGATGGTCGACTCTCTGATGGACAGGCAGGCTTGCAAAAGATTTTTGGAACTCTGTCCCTGGGGTGAGTTTGGAATGGGCAAGACTGTTGCCGGTCAGTGTCTGGGCTGGATAAGGACTGACAATTTCAGGCATGTGTGACCTAGTAAGTGGCTGGTATAAAGGAGCTTACAGCATCCATAGCAGGGTATGGCCATCCATTCACCCATGTGGTGGGAAACTTTAGGCTGAGTAGGATGCTAGATACGTGACAATAAATTTACTGTACCCCACTGTAGAACCTGCTCAACTGCTGGGATCTCAAAGAGCTCCTTCCTGAGGATGAGAATTAACATCTGTATTTTTGCGTGTCCTTTTCCTGTGCTCTGTAGATTCCCTGGATGTGTGATGAGTTGCCATAAAACAGCAATATGCCTTCTACTTTTTGTACTTATCATTGCTATAACTGTGAAGAAAATGGCAGGGCTTATTTTCCTTGTCATACAGGTCGATATATGAAGCTCAAGGAAATTTAGTAACTTGAACAAGGTCACTGAGATGTTAATAATAATTTAAAAAATCAGTAATAACAGTAATATAGCCTAAATATTTATTGGAATCTTGTTCTGTGCCAAGAGTCATGCTGAGCCTTTTACATATATTTTCTTATTTATTCTCCACAGCAATCTTAGAAATACTTATATTATCCCCATTTTGTGTGAGGAATGGAAAGGCTAAGTAACTTTCCCAAGGTTACATGATTAGTAAGAGAGAAAAACAAGATTCAAGCCAAGGCAAATAGTTAACAATAGTAAGAACTAGGAAACCGTAATATCCTTACCCAGTTAAGGGTATGAATCCAAAATATCTGAGTGGACAGTCTCCTTACAAGTACAGCTTGGGAAGTCATCTCTTGTAGTGAGTGTTTCCAGATAGCCTCTTACTGGTACTAATCCTAGTCCCAGAGAAAGCTTTTACTTTGATACTTGGATGTGAAATCTTCACATCTATTACTCTGTAGTTTTCAGAGGATGGGCAATGTGATCTGAACTAAGCCTGCAATAAGGATATATAACCACTAGGTGGCAGTGGGTGTGACCAAATCCAAACTATAGCAGAGGTGCTGATGAGATCAAATTTATTTTCCATTCATTCTTTTTCTTAAATTTATTAAGTCAGAAACCTAATATTTACTTTTAAAATAGCATTCTTAAATCTTCTGAGAGCCTAGTAAAAGGGGATGACACTCCCTCCTGAGAAATACAAATACATATACATATTTATATTCGTCCAACAGTTTGTATATGATTTAAGGGAAGTAATAGATTCATCCAAAGTTAAAAATCCCGGCTGTAAAGGTAAAGATGGGGACTCCACATTTGCAAAATGTCTAAGATGCATTTTCAGCTTTAACACCATAGATCCTTAAAACATAAGCAATAGAAGGAATCTTGGCAAAAACATCTGGACCAGTGGTCATCTACATAGATGCATTTTAGAATCACCTGAGGAGGTCTTAAAAATACTGATGCCTGGACTCCACAGAATCACCAGAATTTCTAGGGATGGTGTTGGCATCACATTAGTATTTTAAACAATCTCCCCAAGGTGATTCTAACATGTGTCTAGTGGTGAGAATCACTGGTTCTGAAGGATTCCTTCATTTTATGAGTGAAGACACTGAAAACCTAAGCCAGTGGTTCTCAAACTTGGCTGCACATTGGAATCAAGTGGGGAATCTTTAAAAATTAAGGATGCCTCAGCCCCACCCCCAGAGACTGATTGAATTGATGTGGAAGTGTGGTCTGAGAATGGAGGTGGGTGGGGGCTAGTGGCTAACACTTCCCAGGTGATTCTAATGTGGAACTAAGTTTGAGAGTCACTGGGCTGTGGGAGTTGCATAGAGACACCGTTGTAGCTAATCCTTTTTGCCACTGATCACTGTTGAATCCAACTCTGGTATTATCACCACCTTTGAGTAGTATATTTTGATTTTTCCAAGGATTCATCCTTTGAAGTCAGTCTCCACCAGAACCTTGTTGTGACTCTGAAACTTCAGGTCACTCTGGCATCAAAAGCACCCCTGGTTGTTTATCTTCCCCTCTCTCTGTTTGGGTTTTCTTTGTCTCATTCTCAAGCGAGCTGGTTCCCCACTGCTGAATCCAGACTGATTAGGTGGACAGTCTGGATTTGCCCTTAAATACCCTTCACAGAGCAGGAAGATTTGTCATTTCTTCTGGTTTCTATATACCTCGTCTCTTCTAGTGAGCTGAGAAGGAAAGCTTCCAGTTACATGATTCACTTCTATGTTTCAAGAAATTCTCCTCCTGTATTTCTCAAATTGGAACTCTTCACTTTGCGCTTGGAGATGGGAATAGTATCCTGGCCCAGAAAGCATTCTCAGTTGTGATGCTTAAATTTAAAAGCAATTTCATCACAAGCTGCAGCTTCTACAGATTATAATGGACACAATGCTTTTCCAAACAGTTGATATACTTTGCCACAAAATATTGCAGTTTGAGCAGAAGTTGAACAGAACTTTGCGTAAGTGTTCAAAGTGGAAATTTACCGTAATTTTGACACTCATCAAATCAACAAACCATCAGTTGTAGGAGTATGGTAGTAAGTTTTTAGGGGGCTATTAAGGAAGATATCCAGCAACACCAGTAGGCATCAGAGCATATGAGTAGCTTTGATACTTAAGATGGTTTCGGTGGGTCAGCCACATCAGCATCACCTGAGAGCTTGTGGGAAATGCAGAATCCCAGACTCTACCTCTCCTGCTGAATGAGAACCTGTAATTTGGTGAAATAGCTTAGCAATTAGAGTTTGAGAAGCACTGGGAAAGCTTGAGCATTTAAGTCTCTTCCTCAGTTTGCCTTTTGGCCCTGTCTCTTACTATGTATGCGATATTGGGCAGGATTCTTTGTCTTTTCAAGTTTCTTTGTCTGCTATTGAAGCCAGTCGTACCTGTAGGTCAGAGTTGTTTTAATTGTATAATGAGTTAAAGCAAGTAAAGCACTGAAGACAGGTCCCCATACATAGCAAACACTGACTGTTAGCCATGATCAGGCTATGGAGGCACATCCACAGCTCATGGAAGATGAATCAAATGAATGAAAGAACCAAAGGCAATGCATTGGTGTCCTTAGACCAGGCAGGGTCCATGGGGTGTGTCTGGGATGAAGGTCCCTGGACTCAAGCCTTCCTGTGGTTGGCTGCTGTCTGAGGCACATCCTCTGGGGATGAAAGTAATTTGTGGGGCTTGGTCAGGGTTTTGGACATAGAAAGCACATGCTTGATTGGTTTGGGATGTGGGTTGAGAGTCCTGCAGTAATAATGAAAACAATAATAGCACAAGTACCACAGATTGAGAACTTACTATGTATTGGGTACTCTGCTAGGCACTTTATGCATAATAGCGAATGGATCCTGTAACATTTCTTAGATGTGAAAGTTTCTAATCCCACATTAGCAGAAAACTCCTGTCCCCTTCTATAAAAGCCTTTTGCCCCAACTCTTACAGGAAGCCCCTTTCCAGCTTTAAAGATTGCCACATACAGAATACTTGGTTGGAATGTAGAAAACCAATGAACCCTGCTTTCATCCCTTACCCCTCAAATCTGGCTGCCTGCAGACCCTTGCTACTCAAAGTGTGGTCCATGGACCAGCAGCAACTGCATTCCATTGGAACTTGTTAGAAATGCAGAATCTTGGGCTCTTCCCCATACCTACTGAATCTGAAGCTGCAGTCAAGATCCTCAGAGGATTTGTACACATGATAAAGTTGAAGAAGACCTCTTTTAGCTCAGTGATTCTCAGCCCTGGTCACACATTGGAGTTGTGTGGGGAATTTTGAAAATACCAATGCCTGCACCCATCCCAAAGATTCTGATTTACTTGATCTATAGTAGGACCTGGCATTGATATTAAAAAAGAAACAAACAAAAACAAACTTCCCACGTGGTTCTCCTGTCCAGAAAACTTTGCGAACTGAGCTCTTAAAGTTTTGAGGGAACTGGAGGAAAGCCGTCAAATAAAGAAGAGATTCTTTGAAGATTGTTGAATGTAGGTTCACATCAAGATCTGCAAGATGGAGACTGGCTAGGCAGAGTGAGTGTGGCTGTCGTAACCAGTCCTCTCCTCAACAGGTGGGGCCGAAGGGAGTGGAAGACTCAGGCTCATCTGAGAGAGGGAGGGGGTCAGTATGGAGCTTTGAATGGAGACCCCTGGGCAAAAGCAGGCACAAGTAGAAATAAAAAGATTGTTTAAGGGACCAAGTGGAGTCATGAAGAGATGCACCATACTGAGCATTGCAGTTCCCTGAGTTCAGCACCTTAGAGGCTTGCTGCGGGCTCGCTTTTCATAGATGGGAAGTAGGAGAGACTTAGCATGTTTGCCTTACCTCACCCCCTCCTAAAGAGCCTGTCCTGGGACATCTGGGGAGAGTAGGGTGCCCATTCCTGGCGGTAGTAATGAGATCATGTGCTGAGGTTACAGAATGTTGATATCCAGATTCACTTTATCAAGAGTGACATCATTTGGAGACAAGAAATATTCATGCCCATCTACATACCACTGTGAGTTGTATAAAAGAACAGCCAGTCATCCTGCCTGTTGTCAAAGCCATATCCATTAATGGCAGACAAAGGAAGCCAAGGGTCATGACTCTCTAAGCTTCATGGAGACCCAGAATGAAGGCTGAACAGGTGGCAGAAGAGCACTCTGCCACAGCCCTGCATGTCCTGGCTCCCATCCCCCCATCCCTCTCTGCCCTCAACCCCTACTACCTTCTGCATCCTTCCCAGGCTCCAGACACACTAGTCTTCTCCAGACACACTGTTTCTTCTCATGCCGTTTGTATTCTTGCATTGAGATATTTTCCCCTCTCTGTTCCTGTAGCCTCAAATTTTCTAGCACTAGGTATTTGTTTTGTGGAATCTTGCTCGAATAGCACTGTTCTGGAGAGGCCTTTCCTAACCGTCTCCTCTGTAACCATCTCTGGCTTTACCTTTCTCAGAGCACTTACATCATCTAACATCATACATTTGTTGGTTCATGTGTTTATTATCTCTCCCGATCAGAATTTAAGCCCCAGGTACACAAGGGTTTTCTCTTCCTATCATCGTGGTATCCTAGGACCAAGAACATCTCTTGGAAGATCCTAGTTGCTCAAGAGCTGTTTGTTCAGGGAATGAATGAAGGATGACATAGTCCTTGACTTGGATGGGCATAGGATCCAAGCACAGGCACTGGTTATGCAGCTGCATACTGAAGACTGCACCCCATGTAGTAGCCCTCTCTGTAAAGTAAGTATGGTGTCCATCCCTTAGCGCATAGGCTGGTCAACAGCCAGCTGGTTGAGCCAGAAGGTCCTGGAATCCAGTGCCCAGGTTTTTTTTTTTTTTTTTTTTTTTTGATGGAGTCTTGCTCTGTCACCCAGGTTGGAGTGCAGTGGCACAATCTCAGCCCACTGCAACCTCTGCCTCCCAGGTTCAAGTGATTCTCCTGCCTCAGCCTCCCAAGTAGCTGGGACTACAGGCACCCGCCACCACACCCGGCTAATTTTTGCATTTTTAGTAGAGACAGGGTTTCACTATGTTGACCAGGATGGTCTCGATCTCTTGACCTCGTGATCCACCTGCCTTGGACTCCCAAAGTGCTGGGATTATAGGTGTGAACCACCGCGCCCGGCCTGACCAGGCTTCTTACCAAGCCCCATGGCCCCTCTCCTCCTGTCTGGGGCTGACCCAGAACTCCATGGGTCAGTGCAGCCAGGAACTGGGTGGCTTCCATGGCTGGGCTCAGAAGACTATCGTCCAGGGTGCCTTCCCAGTTCTTTACACCCTGCTAAGAAAGCGTGGGTGAGTTGGAAGCCCAGGCAGCCCAGAGAGTCCCTGTTCCCAGGGACAGGTTTAGGGCCACCCATGAAGCCAGAAAACCTGGGCTGTGCAGCTGAGCTGGGAAACTTCTGGTGAGTCTCAGCTTCTCGTAGGAAGTAGGACTTTTCTTTTCTCAGTCATCCCCAAAAGAAACAGAACTGTTGTTCTAGAGGAGTCTGAGATGATAGCCTCATTAGGTTTTGGAGCTCTATGGAGATGGTGAGATTAGCTGGCCAGAATTATGCTTGGCCTGTGAGGAAACGGAGACACACAGGGGTCACTTAAGTGGGAGGTAACATAAATATAGATATAAAGCAATCAAAGCGCATCTGACACAAGAGCAAGACAATTTTAAGTCTTCACTGTCCAGTATATTGGTTCCTAGCTACATGCGGCTGTCAAGCACTGATTGTTAAAATTAATTTTACCTATTTATTTTTATTTTGTAAGTTTTTATGTCTTTAGAGACAGAGTCTTGCTCTGCCATCCAGGCTGGAGTGCGGTGGTGCAATCTTGGCTCACTGCAGCCTCCACCTCCTGGGTTCAAGAGATTCTCCTGCCTCAGTCTCCTGAGTAGCTGGGATTACAGGTGCGCACCACCACACCTGGCTAATTTTTGTGTTTTTACTAGAGACGGGCTTTCACCATGTTGGTCAGGTGGGTCTCGAACTCCTGAGCTCGTGATCTGCCCACCTTGGCCTCCCAAAGTGCTGGGATGACAGGCGTGAGCTGGCGTGCTTGGCAAGTAGTTTATTTAAGTGTGATGATCTGATTTCTGTTTTCTGATTGCCAAGTAGTGAACACCAAAGGTTAATGAGAGAACTTTCTATGACTTTCTCTGACTTCTCTTTCCACAGGAAGACACCTCCTATAGAGTGGGCAAGATGATGCAGAAAGAGCTTGTAGGTTTCACAATAAGACAAACCAAAGACCAAATTGCCCCTTGGTTTGGGCAGCCTGGACCTTAGTCCAGGGCTCTTAAATGGGAGTTGGCAAACATTTTCTGGAAATGGCTGGATCGTCAATATTTTAGGCTCTGCAGGCCATAAGATCTCTGTGGCAACTATCCAGTTCTGCCCTTGAAGCACAAGAGCAGCCATAGATGATAAGTAATGAAATGGATGTGTGTTTTCTTAAAATTTGGACATGTTTCCATAAAATGTCATTTACAGTAGCAGGTAATGGACAGGGTTTGGCCTAATCTGCCCCTCTCTGAAAGTCCCAGCCATCTTCCATGCGGCATTTCCTTCCACGTGGAATGCGACTAGAGACACGCCCCTCTCTGGGATCCCATAGGGGAATGGATGGCAAACACAGATCTGTGAGCCCAGGAGGTGCCCTGTCAATGTCAGGTCCCATTCCCCTCTTTCCTTCCCTGAGACTCGAGCCAAGGTATTGCTTGATTCGGATTTTATAGCTGGTTGAACCAGGGCTCGTGAGGGCTGATGAATGAATCATGTTGCAGTGGGGCCCAGGGTCTCCAGGGTGCAAATGGAGAGGTAGCAGGTATAGACAACTGTTTTGCAAAGCTTAGCTGTCGGGGAGAGAAGAGGCGGGGAGGCTGTGAAATGGAGGGTAGGCTCATCCTATGTGAGGGGTGAAGGGTGGGGGGAAACATGAAAACATGCCCATGCTGGAGGAACAGAGCTGGTAGAGAAGGGTATGGAGGGGAGGGGTGCAGGAAGAGAGGGACCCGGGGAGACTTTGGTTCTCCTCAGCCCTGACCTTCTTAGTGACTCTTTTCTATCAATTAGGTGATGAGGTTGAAAGCATGATTATTAAAGTTACAAGTGACACATCCCTGGGAGGGGTGGTCAGCCTATCCTCAGATGATGACAGGCTTGGGATTCAACATGTCTTGCAGGGCGCAGATACCCCAAGTTCCATTTTATTTATTTACTTTTTTATTTTGAGATGGAGTTTCACTCTTGTCACCCAGGCTGGAGTTCAGTGGCGCCATCTCAGCTCACTGCAACCTCTGCCTGCTAGCTTCAAGCGGTTCTCCTGCCTCAGCCTCCCGAGTAGCTGGAATTACAGGCGCCCACCACCACGCCTGGCTAATTTTTTTTTTTTTTTTTTTTGTATTTTTAGCAGAGACAGAGTTTCACCATGCTGGCCAGGCTGGTCTCAAACTCCTGACCTCAGGTGATCTACCCGCTTCAACCTCCCAAAGTGCTGGGATTATAAGCATGAGCTACCGTACCCGGCCCCGTTTTCCGTTTAACAAGACCCCCTCTGCTGGCCAAAGCTCACCTTCCCTTCTGTGCTGGGACCCCATCTGTTCCTGGTCCACAGAACCTTGCTCCCTGGACTTCTACCTTTCCCCTCCTGAGCCCTTCTGTAGCAGCTCTGCTCCCCAGCCTGGGGGTGTGTTCAGCCTCTTTACCCTCACATGGGATGAGCCCACCCTCCGTTTCACACTCCCCCCGTCTCTTCTCTCCCCGACAGCCCAGCTTTGCAAAACACTTATCTACACCTGCTGCCTCTCCGTCAGCTCCCCTTACCTCCTCCTCAGCCCATCTCCTCCACTCCACTACCAGGCAACCTCCTTCCCACAGTTTTGGGGGATTCTGGGAACAGCTGCTTTTTTGGCTCTGCCATCAGAAACTCGGCCACTCCTTCCGTGTCCACTCTGCCTACTCAAGCACATTTGGGTCCTTATGGGGATGCACTCTCTGTCTTCTACAGCTCCCCAGCCATGCTCTGCTCTTTGCTTGGTCTGGAATGTTCTCTTTTCGTTCACTTTTCCACAGCCTAGCCTGCTCTTATCTCCCAGGCCCCCGCGTGGCTCTCACTTCCCTGGCTCCCTGCCTGGGGACATTTCTCCACTGGTCCTTGGTGGCACCCTGGGCTCCTCTGTCCTTTCAGAGACACAGTGGAGGGGGCTGACTAGGACTGTTGGCCCCAGTTTGGAACCCCACTCTGCCTTCACTAGCTGGAAGTAGGGCTTGATCGTTTTACTTAAGCTTCCATGCCTCAGTTTTTCTGGTCTGTAAACTGGGTATAAACTCTCCTACTTGTGTTGTTGTGAAGATTGACTTAACCATCTCTGGGCTTTCTGGTTCCTCTAAGGTGTGTCTGGTATCAGCATACCTCACCTGACAATCTCCAATCCCTGGCTCAGAGCCTGGCATACTCAGGCTGTCCAGTAAATACTTACAAAGTGAGTAGCATGATGCAACCCCCGTATTTGGGTCAGAAGTCCCAGTAAGTCCCACGGGGAACAGTAGGTCATATGAGAGAGTCACGGGGGTTTAGGATGAATGAACAGAGCAAGCTGAGAGCTCTGGAAACAGCTGTGTCTTCAGGCTGCATTGAAACAACCTGGAATCCAGATCCAAGGTGGTGGCATGCCAGCTGTTTTCATGGCTGGAGTGTTTGTCTACACTTCTCATTTGCTGCAGTGCATTTATCTAGGGCTGTGGGGAGGACACCAGAGGAGGCCACTCTTGCTCAGCACGAGGGCAGGCGTTCTCCTGTTGTGAGCCCCTCTGTTCCAGGTCAAACCACCTTGCCATGCAACAAGCTGATCACTCTGTGATGATTTGAAGCAGAGGAGGGGAGCAACTGGGGCATTTCCAGCTTGAGAGGAAGGCTGGCCTAGCAACTTCCGAGGTCCTACTTTTCGCATGTCATCATAGAAACAGTAGCTGGGATTTGTTGAGGGCTGAGTGTCCAGGCCCTGGGCTAGGAGCCTTCCTTGTCATAGTCCTCGTGTGGGCACTGTCCCCCTCCCAGTAGATAGGAGGCTACAGCAACATGGAGTGATGGGCAGCCTGCCCGCAGATGCATGACTTGTCGATGTCAGGGTGTGGGGTCTGACCTAGGCAGCTCAATATTCAGGGCTCACTCTCTCACTGGCTGCACTTCTCTTGGGATTCTGTGACTCAGGGTCAGAGCCCAGGTGAAACTTATGGCCAAATCACCATTCTGTTCTCAGTGCCAGGCTTGTCCTGAGAGGAAGCGTTAATTCCTCATTTTATGCCATTCAGAAAGTGAGTGCTAAGCACTTGTGTTCTTATCCTGGGAGGTAAGTGGCTTTTCCCAGCATAGGATTGCCTTAAGGACGGGTGTGCCCAGAAGCAAAGCTTTCCAGAAGGCAGAGGGGCTGCCCTTGTGATGATGGGACCAGCTATGCCCAGCATGTCCCACTCTTAGGGCTTCGTCCTGCCTGGTTGCTGCACAGGCTTGGCCAGAGAGGACCCCATCCCCTGCCCCTCCCACCAAGGAGGAAGCCGGAGTCGGGACAGATAGAGCCTGCTCTCCCCACGTGGCCGGGGGAGAAAGGAGAACCCCTGAGCGGGCTCACTAATCACTCACCACCACGCCCAGGGAGCCAGAGGGTTTAGAATATGGCCAGGCTGTTCCCAAAATGAGGTGCCGGTGAGAGGGAAAGCCAGAGCACGGAGGACAGGGTTAGAATTCGCAATTACCTCCATGAGTTGGCAAAACAAAGGAAACAACAGAGCGAGGTGCAGTGACAAGAGCAAAAGGGTACTGGGAAAGGGCAGCCCTGAGCAGCAGGACACAAGGGAGAGCAGCCATATGCCCCTGGCCCCCAGGGATGTGGAGCGTGGGAGCCCTCGCCAGGAGGGAGAGCCTGGCCTCCATCTGAGTGGCCTTTAGTGGTCTTTTCCTCAGAGGCTTAATGTCCATTGCCTACAGAGTAAAGGCTATTTGGGAAACCAAAGATGGAAGAGGAGACGGCATCAAGGCATCCATAGCTAGATGTGACACACCAACTGTGTGCTGAACACTTGGTTAGGGCCTACAGGAGCTGGAAGGTGGATTAGACACAGTCCTGGCCTCAGGAGGTTAAATCCAGGCGCAGGAAGTTGAGACAATACAAGAAGATAATTGACCCTCCAGATGCCCCTCCAGAATTATAGGCCACATGCTCAGAACGCTCAGAGGGAGGTTGTGTGGTCGGGCGAGCATCACCGAGTGCATGAAGGGCAGGTAAGATTGAATGGGTGAGGAGGAGGGTGGAGGGTACTCCTGGAGGATGGAAAACTGGGGTCCACAGGAGCCTGGAGAACAGGGATGCGTAAGAGACTAAAGGTTTGTAGAAGGGCACAGTGATCAATTCCTTTGGAAAGATTGGTTGTGGCTTTTCTGTAAACAGACAGGAGTGATTAAAGATTTAGGACAACAGCCAGGAAGGAACTGGTACTCTATGTTCTAGTGGGGAAGGCTGCTCTGAGCAGGAGGAATTTTTTTTTTCCATTAAACATATGGACTGTGTCCCTGGCGGGGTAGAAGATGTGTGGGAGCGGGTAGGGGTCCCTGCTGTGGAGGTGGCAGATGACTGAGTTGTTCTAATGGCATGGGAATGGGGCAAGGTTGGACCCTCCAAAGGGGCTTGGAGAGGAGGATTTTGGGGGTCTACAGTGACAAACCAACATAGGAGGAGGTGTGAGGAGCACGGTTCATTAGCAGCACCTTGAGAGCCAGAGGAGCAGGATGGCAAGATGGGGCTCCAGATTCGTTGATTCCTTCTTCCATTCAAAAGTGATTTTGGTCCTTTATTGGATGTCAAGCATCAGCAATGTAGTGAACAACACAAAGTCCCTAGTCTCATGGTGTTTACATTCAGCTAGAGGTGGCAGAAAATAAGCCCACAGACATATACGTGAAATCAGGCGATAAGGCTTTGAAGAGAAGGAGAGCAAGAAAAGAAAGTAGGAAGCAATGAGAAGTGAGAGGAAGTAACCTGATTTGAGGAAGGACCACTGAAGCCGAGACCCAAATGATTGAGCCATGTGTGTTCATCGGAGAAAGGGTGTTTAGGGCAGAAGTGAAATCCTGCTTGGTATGAAAAAGAGACGAGAGTGGCTGGAGTAGAGAGAGCCAGGAAGAGGCATGTTAAGGGCTTGAAGTCAGAGATGGGGGGCCTGTAGTCACCCTACATCTTGAGTTTCATTCTGGATGTCATGGGAGTTCTTGTAGGGCTTATAACAGAGTAGAGATATGATCTGACATGTGGTTTTTATAATCATTCTGGCCACCATCTTGAGACTAGATTCTGTTATTTATTTATTTATTTATTTTTTGAGATGGAGTCTCGCTCTGTCACCCAAGCTGGAGTGTGCAGTGGTGTGATCTCTGTTCACTGCAACCTCTGCCTCCCAGGTTCAAGCAATTCTCCTGCCTCAGCCTCTCAAGTGGCTGGAATTACAGGCTCGTGCCACCATGCCTGGCTCATTTTTGTATTTTTAGTAGAGACAGGGTTTTACTATATTGACCAGGCTGGTCTTGAACTCCTGACCTCAAGTGATCCTTCTGTCTCAGCCTCCTAAAATGCTGGGATTACAGGTGTGAGCCACTGCACCCGACCGAGACTAGATTCTGGAGGGGCAAAGGTGTTGGAGGGGAGGTGGCCTAGGAAGTGGAAGCTATTGCTTTACCTGGGCGATGGGAGGGAGATGGGACTTGGACTGGGATGTCAGTGATGGAAGATGTGAGAAAGACTTTCTTCAGTGTTTATTTTTCTTAACTTGTTATTTTGAACAATTTCAAACCAATGGAATACTTGCAAGAATGATACAATGAACACCCAGATGCCCTTGCTAGTTGTTAACATTGTAACATATTTGCTTCTCTGTATCTCTCTGTCTTCCTCCCTCTCCTTTTCCTTAACATCATCATCATCCTGGTCATTGCCACCACCACCATTATCGTCAACACCATCACAAATACCATCATCATCATCATCACTATGACCATCACCACTGCCATTGACATCACCACCACCATCATCACCATCACCACTGCTATCAACACCGTCATTATCACGACCATCATCGTCATCATCATCATCACTATCATCATCATTATTTTTGAACCATGTGAGAACAAGTTGCCAATATTATGACTCTTCATTCAGGACGACTTCAATATGTATCTTCTCAGTTCAAGGATGTTCACTGACATAACTGTGATACAATTACCAGATTTATGAAATTTGTCATTGTTTTAATACTAATATCTAAAGGAGAGTTCAGGATTTATTTGTAGGTAGAAATGACAACATTTGCTGATGGATTATATGGAGGGTATGAGGAGAAGACAGGAGTCACAGATGACTCCAAGGATTTTTGGCCAGAACAAACAGTTGATGAGAATGGTCAGGTCAGTCCAAGGACTTGGAATGAATAGCTGAGAGGTCTTACCCAAAGGAAAATTGGAAATGTTTACATGTCGGCAGATGAGCTGAACTGGGGTATTCAGTTCTCCAGTGGATGTTGCCAGAGTAATTACAAGGGAAGTCAGAGAATCTGGTTTCTCCCTCCCCACCCATGGTTTCTCTTTCTTTCTTGCTCTTTCTCTGTCTCTCTCTCTCTCTCTCTCTCTCTCTCTCTCTCTCTCTCTCTCACACACACACACACACACACACACACACACACACACACACACACACACACCCCATGTACATATACAGACTTTCTTCTCCCAGAGATCTAGACCTGAATGCAGCCATGGGCATATCTCATCAGAATGGTAAGCAAATCGACAATGAGGCATTGAACTGTAAGTGCCTTGAGTACAGGGGTATGTCTGCTTTGCTCACTCTATTCACAGTGCCAGTGCGTTTTGCACAGATCTTGGCACTTAGTAGGCATTCAGTAACTATTTCTTGAATAAATGAGTGACAAAATGAATGCTCTTATTTAATACATTATACAGAGGGCAGCGATTATAATTATGTATGCACAAATAACTGAATATCTGAAGAGCTGTTGATACAGAAGAGAAGTTTCTCTCTTCTGTAAAAGAAATCACTTCAGGGAGGATATGGGCCTTACAGTGTCCAGGCGGTATCCAGGTTCCTTCTCTCTGGTTGCTGTGCCTTCCTAAGCCTTTGCCTTCCATGTCACAGCCCAAGATGGCTGCCTGAGCACACGCCATCGTGTCTGCATTCCAGACATCAGGAGGAAGAAAGGACAAGGACCAAGAAGATCATACCTCATTTCTTTAAGAACCCTTGCTTGAAGTTGTCATACCACTCCTACTTACATCACATCAACTAACGTGGTTTTTCTTTTCAGTGGCCATGTGATCAATTAAAATATGGGAGTTCTTTGACTAGAGAAGAATGGCTACGGGGCGGGGGGGGGGGCAATTAATGATTTGTGTCACAGTATGGCCCACAAGGGGACTGTGTAAAGCTTCTACCGCAAATGGTTGGTATCAAAAACATCAGGTGAAGTGAGCTGCTGTGGCTACCCTCTGTGTTTTCCATTGTGAATGTGAGCAATTATGTCACTAGATGGACTGTGAATGCTTTAGAATGGGGAGGGTCACTGGGAGACTCCTGGAGAGATTAGTGAAAGGTCTTAAGGATGCCGGTTTTCTCTAATTTTGGTTCTGATATGGAGGCTGCAGAATGTTGCCCCACAGCAAAGCCAAGGCATTGCGGAAATCCCTGCAGACAGTCCCTAAGTCTGTGTCGCGACTGAGCCCCCTGAAATCAGAGGCTGTGTCCTGTTCATCTTTGGGTCCCTGCCTCTGCACTCTCAGGAGCCCCGGACTCTGCTGTCCAGTGTCTCCTCGCCCATATGTGCCGAGTGAAGAGAAGGCAATCAATTTAGATTATTCAGAAGTTTAACAAGATGCAACAAAGCCAGTTTTTCCTAACCAGAACATTTGTGAAAGTTTAGCCAGAGCTATCTAGAAAGTATGTTGATATGGACGTTGCCTCAGCTCCATCCGCCTACCCCTGCAAGGAGGCAGGAGCAACCTCTCCCAGATCAAGACCCCACTGTGGGTGGGCTGCCAGCTAGCAGCTGGGCAAAGGCCACATTTATCCCTGCCCTGTTTCTTTATTCCACTCTGTATTCAAGCTTCGTATTTCCCTTTGTGTGTGTTTAGCTTAGGGATTTATCACCGTGGCTTAGATCTGTGATGAAATAGATAAGCCTGCACTTTAATAAACGTGGCGTTTCTTTCCCCATAAGAATTAGATTAAAGGAAATGGGGTTTCTGAGGAGGCGGGGCAGGGCAGGAAGGTGGAGCTGGGTGGCCGAGGCAGGCAGAGACACTGCCAGCCAAGTCTTGGAGAGGCTGGGGTGTACTTTGGGGGCATTTAAGAGTGAGCTGCAGAGAAGCTGCCTCATGTTTTCCACAGAAAGAAGCTAAAACAGCAAAGTCTTGTAAGTGCTATGGAGTCATCCTGAGTGACCAGTTTGGGGTTGCTGACTTGAGTCCTTGCGGTGCAGCTACAAACACACTTCCTGCAATTGTTTGCAAAAGTCCTGGGTGAGAGTTCAGGGCTTGCAGGTCTTCCTCAGGCCACAATTTCAGCTCCAGGGCAACCAGAGAAGCACTGTCGTAGTAGAAAGAGAGGGTAGGTGTGTAACCTTGAGCAAAGACACTGCTTAACCTTGCTGGGCCTCTGCTTCCTTTGCTCTACTCAAGAATACTCATATTGACTTGTTAGACCCTGGTAGAGGTACTAGACAATAAACATAAAGCAACAAGGACAGTCCTGGAACATGTTTGATGTGCACAAAATGGTAGCCCTTAATAGTATTGCTATTAGGGAGCTAGGATCAGTGTCACACAATAATCCGAGTGATCTCAGGCCATTTCCTTCGTGGTTTTCAGGACAGGGAACTCTGCAATGTGCTGTGGTCCATGTGAGCCCTCTTCCTAAGAGGCTGTTAGATGGGAATCCTATAAAGTCAGTAATATTATTATTTCTATTACCACCTTGGTAATAGAGGCTTAGGAAGGCTGATTGACTTGTTCAAGGTCAAACAGTTTGTTGTGGTGGTGCCTGCGGTGGCTACAAGAGCTTATAAGACACGGTCTCCCAAATCCCCTGGTTGAATATTGCCTCCCACCCTTCTATTATTTTTTATTCACAGTCGTAAGGTCGCAGTGACCAAGAATAGCAAAGAGCAAAAAGAGAGAGAGAAAGAGGGGGAGAGAGAGAGAGAGAGGAGACTAGGGAAATGACCTGCATTTTCCGTTTTCATTAGCAGGCTCTTGCTCTCAGGGCTGCTCTGGGCAAACACCTGGCTCCTTAGATTTTCCTGTAAAAGAAGCTTGTGGTGACTTTGAGGGCAATAAAGGTTTAGCTGAGGCTGGCCAGCACCCTTAGGTCTGTGGGCTCGAGTGAGTCAGAAGGGCTGCTTGGGCGTTCTGAGCCTTGTCTTTTTCTAAGAAGGGACAAAATGTTTTCCTATATAAACATTCTTAAATAAGAGCCACTGAATCAACAAGCCTTGGTGGCATTTCTGTTTATGCTGTTGCTACATAAAGGTTTGCTTAAACACCTTGCAGGTCTTGTTTTGAAACTACCTTTAGGATATATGATGGCTGTGATTGAAATTTACTCCAGGTAGATTGAGAGTCATTAATCTGTGCAAACAAATGCAACAAATGATGGGATTCTCTGCCCACTGAGAACTTACCATCGGAGTAAACAGACAAGATGTATATCTATAAAGAGTTAAATATAATAGCTGTGTAAGAATTTAAAATATTCACAAGACTGATTATGGAAATGTTCATTTATTATCCTTAAGAATCAGGTGCTGCATTTAGGTGTTTGGCGAGAAAGGTTCCAATACAACACAAAAACTAGCATAAATTCAGGAGTACAGATGAGAATTGTATATGGACATCCACATAAATAGGAGCATGCTGAAAGTTCATTCACTCTCTTCAGCTTTGTTGAGTGTCTGCTACATACCAGGCCTAGTGCTAGAGATTCAGATGTCCAAGGAGGTAGCCTGAGAGCTGTTGGATGTTGACTATGACCTTGACGGGTAAATAAGACTTGAATGGTCAGAAAGCTGTGGAAGAATTGAGCAAGATAGGAATGGGTTGATTTAAGGAAAACTATCAGGGTAGAAACATCAGCCCTCATAGGAGAGAGAATAGATCTGCCCTTTTGAAGCAGCATCCTCAATGGGGGGAATGGCGTGAGAGCAAGTTAGAGAAGAGAGCTGGAAATAGAATTGGAGGTCTTGAATGGCAGGATTTGTTCAAAGGGAATTCCTGAGACAACATCATGATAGTGGTGTTTACATTCACATTCAAAATCACCTTCTTAAAGAACTGACCATTTCCATTTCTGATTGTTTATTGGTGGTATATAAAAAATACAATTGCTTTTTATATAATCACCTTGTATCCTGCAAACTTGCATACTCCCATCAGTTTTATTAACTTTTTCATAGATTTTTAGAATTTTTACAATTATACCATCTGCAAATAAAGCTAGTTTTACTTCTTCGCTTATTATTTCGATGCCTTTTATTTCTTTTCCTTGCCTTATTGCACCAGCAATGATGTATATAATATATCATGTATACTGTGGAGTCAAAGTGGTGACAAGTTATTTTCTAATCTTAGGGGGAAAGCAGTCTTTTGCATTGTGATGTTAGTTCTATGTTTTTTTTGAGATGCCCTTTATCAAATAGGAAGAGTTTTCATTAATTGCTAGTTTGTAGAGAGTTTTTATGAGGAATGGATATTGGATTGGGTCAAGTGCATCTTTTGTATCTATTGAGAGGTTGATACAGCTTTTCCTTTTCAAATGTTAAACTAACCTTGCATTCCAAGGATAAATTCTACTTGGTCATAATATCTTACGATTTTTATATGTTATTATATTTTATTTGCTAAAATTTTGTTAAGAACTTTTTGTGTCTATGTTCGTAAAACATATTGGTCCATAGTTCTGTTTTCTTGTCATTTTGGTTTGGTATCAGTAATGCTGACCTCATAAAATATGACAAAAAATGTATTTTTCTGTTCAGACTTGTGGAATAATTTTTTTTTTTTTTTGAGACGGAGTCTCGCTCTGTCGCCCAGGCTGGAGTGCAGTGGCTGGATCTCAGCTCACTGCAAGCTCCGCCTCCCAGGTTTACGCCATTCTCCTGCCTCAGCCTCTGGAGTAGCTGGGACTACAGGCGCCCGCCACCTCACCCGGCTAGTTTTTTGTATTTTTTAGTAGAGATGGGGTTTCACAGTGTTAGCCAGGATGGTCTCGATCTCCTGACCTCGTGATCCGCCCGTCTCGGCCTCCCAAAGTGCTGGGATTACAGGCTTGAGCCACTGTGCCCGGCCGTGGAATAATTTTTATAAAACTTTACCGGTGAAGGCATCAATGCCTAGAATTTTTGTAGGAAGATTTTAAACTGCAAGTTCAATTTTTAAAGTAAGTATAAGGCTATTCAGCTTCTCTGTTTCTTTCTGGAACAACCAATCATGACTTAAAAGTACTTGAAAACATTGCTGATCCTAGAACATTCTCAAAATATAACTCACACAAAGCAAAAGTGACTTCAGCTGGCTCTCTTGCATTGATGTGACATTTAAATAAGCAATGGTCAAATACATAAAAGTTTTTTTTTTTTTTTCTTTTAAGAGCAATTTCAATCTTTACTTGGTCTCTTGGAAGAAAACCCAAAGGGATCTGTGATACATTTGTGGTACAGGCCAAATTATCTTTACAAAGTCTTTCCTCATCTTCCTCATTCTCAATGCCCTTTATAGCCACAGAAGCTGCTTCCCCAAACACTCCTTTTTCAAAAGAGGTCCCCAAACTTAGCCTAAGTGCATCTACAGGTGTTACCACCTCTTTTTACTATGTAACTCAGCAGGCATTCTTGCTCTGCATAATTTTGTTGTTCATTTGTTGCCCAGATTTTTAGCATCAGAGTAGAGTTCTAGAGCTGACTCAACAAGGTCGAAAGTTCTTTCTCCATAGAAGGTAGGGAAGGGGCAAGAGGGCAAAGGATTTGGACTAGATACATGGTATTTCTTTCTTTCTGTCTTCTTTTTTTTTAATACTTTAAGTTCTAGGGTACATGTGCACAACGTGCAGGTTTGATACGTAGGTATACATGTGCCATGTTGGTTTGCTGCACCCATCAACTCATCATTTACATTAGGTATTTCTCCTAATGCTATCCCTCCCCCAGCCTCCCACCCCTCGACAGGCCCCGGTGTATGATGTTCCCTGCCCTGTGTCCAAGTGATCTCATCATTCAGTTCCCACTATGAGTGAGAACATGCGGTGTTTGGTTTTCTGTCCTTGTGGTAGTTTGCTGAGAATGATGGTTTCCAGCTTCATCCAGATACATGGCATTCCATCTGTTATCACACTGCATATTCACCATTGTAACCCAGAGACACGAATGAATCAGCATCTGCCCAGCCCCAACCCAGAGGGGCAGCTGCCAAGCAGCAAGTGGGAGGAGGAGCCCTCACTTAGACTTGAGCCTGCAAACTGGGATTTAGATGGAGTCATTCACTCCAGTTTTCCCCAAAACCACATTCCACATTCAGGTTTATAGGGTGGAGAGCTCAAAATAGGTTTACATTAAAAAACAGTTCTGCTGTTTGTATATGATTTGTTCCAGGATAGTTTCATTGATCTGGCAAAGTGCAAAGATCATTGAATTTAGAGTACCAGGCCTAGATATTGTCCCAACCCAATCTTCAAGTTTTTCATTTGATAAGTGAAGTCAAAATCTCTTACTTCTCAGGATTGAACTTTATTAAGTGTGCCTACATGAATATTAACTGTTACTTATTACTCTTTTAGACAAAATATGCAATAAATTGCATTTATATAGCACTCTTTGAAAGCAAGTATATATGTACATAGTTAATGTATGTACATGTATATGTATCAGTTAATCATCATTCAATAGAACAAGTAATTGTTCAATAGAATGATTACTTCTTCTATTGAAGAAGAAGTAATTGTTTCCATTTAATAGGCGATTCTGTAAGGAGATTCAGAAGGTTTAAGCAGTTTGTCTGCCATTGCACACCAGTACATATTAAAACCAAAACTTCAACTCAAGTTTTCTGATTCAAGATCTGATTTTCTTTCTACTTCTCCATCCTGCTCCTGTTAAAGCACAGCCACTTGTCTACTACAGAATTAAAATCAAGTGGGTCTAAAGCCTCTTGTTGAATAAATGCATGCACATGCTAATTTTTCCGTTTTTTTGAATCTGAATTAAGGAAAATAAGCCAATTACATTAAAGTGGTGTCAGCAGATACTGCACAAAACTTATATATGACCCTAGCACCATGCCATATGAACTCAGTAAATATTTTCTAATGTGTAGATGCCATGTAACATTGCAGATGCCAGACACCTTTGTTGTTGGAACAGGGAAGAAGCATATAATGAAAGTAAGGTGCAGTTTTGAATTTCAAGAACACAAAACTTTAGTGACTAATAGGAAAATTCCAGTTCTGTTCTGTGCTATGGAGAAACATCTCTTATATTGCTTCTATTGCTATTAAGGAGGCATATTGGAAAATAATCTCTAGAGTTATTTAGCTGAAGCTTTTTGTGTGCTTTGTGCTTCAGACTTGATAGGTTTTTTGGTGGGTTGTTGTTCCCCAGTTCCTTTTTAGTTCTCCTAAGTTTTCCTTGTTTGGAAACTCTTGTGCTTCACAGAAAAGCCTCCATTAGAAAACTGACTCTAATATGACTACCTCAAAACCACACACACAGACATACACACATTTACATGCACTTGCACAAACACATAAGCATGCACGCCCCTCCCCCTACCTTATCTAGTCAGAAGTAAGGGAATGATTTGTATAATTTGGGATTATGTTCAACTTCAAGTAACAGACAACTGAATACTTTATTTGGCTTAACCAAATAAAGGTTGATTTTCATACCTAGTCAAAAGTCCAAAAATAGGCCATTTCTGGAGTCGGTTTAGTTGCTCAGCAATGCCTTCAGAGAACCAGACATTTTCCATTTTCTCTTCCACCATCCTTACAGGGGTGGCTTCCGTCTTTATGCTTGTTACCTCATGATTGCAACATGGCTGCCCAAGCTCCAGGCTTTTTATCTACATTCCAGGTGACAGGAATGGAGAAGGGCAGTGTCAGTGACCCTCATTTAGTGGCACATATTGCTGCCTTAAATAATGTGGGATTTATTAGCAGGGAAAGGGGGACAAATTGACCACTGGGTAGGTAACTCACAGTGTCTGCTCCATGTTTTTCGATGTTTTTGGTGCATTTTCTTCTTTCTCTGTATGGGTTCCAGTTGAACTTCCTCATTGAGGAATGGCTTCTGATTATGTGCTCCTTTGAACAAAGTTCTCTATAATACAGTAATTTGGATGTCCCTTGAAATTCATCCTGTTTTTTTAATGATTCTGTTGATGCCGTATTAGACTTCTATAGCACTTTATATTTTCCCTGGCATGAATCCCACTTAACCTTTGCAGCAGTCATGAGGTACAGTTCTTATGGCTGAGACCAAAGCAGTTTAATGATGTGTTCAACCCAGATCCTCCTAGTCCAGGGCTTCATTCCTCTGTCCACCTCCACTTCTTCTAACCACAGTTGATGTACTTCCCCAGGACGACTCAGCTGTTTGGTTTCTTAACTGAGCCCTCTCCAGCTGGCCCCGTGGCCTGCCACTCAGCTCAGGATGCTAAACACGGACCCTCTTGCTAACACGTGTGTCTTTTGGCTGATAAGAAATCATCAAAGGCAAAACCCTGGAAAATATTCACTGACTCCAAGGTTTAATTGATACATGTGCTCCTATACACACATGCACCCCAGAAGTAAGTCTTCCTGGATGAGGCTCTGAAGTTAGGGTGTCTGCTTATTCCAGTTTGATCTGAGGAACTTCAAATGAGTTGTTAGAAGCCTGAGCTGGGATTAGGTTTGCACATCCCATTTGGTGTGTCAGACAGACGGGGATGGATTCCTCATCCTGAGACTTGGAGGTGTTGCATGATTTTTGCAGGAGTTGCTGCCATTTGCTTCCTTCCCTTCAGCTTGTTGCAAATGGCACATCTGGGGGACATATCCCACCACCCCTCAATCCTTGAGAGGAGCAAATCTTGCCTTGCAGTTGGGAAAAGTTTAGTCTTAAAAAGGGGAGAAGGGGAGTAGTTTTATTGTTTGAAATAATCATGGTGACACCTTTTAAGAAATGAATCCTACTAATAGCTTGGAGGCCTTTGTGGAATTAATCGAGTTTGATCCAATATGCATTTAACGAGAGCTTACTTTGAGCGAGGGACTGATGGGACAGGAATCAGTTTCCCTTTTTGCCGCTGGGCTTGTACAGCCTGTGTGCCTGTGCTGTAGAGGTCTGTGTTTACTATGAAAACCTGTGGTCAAGACACAGATTAGCGTAGCTGGGAAGGGGCTCTTGTGTACTTTGTAGAAGCTTGTGGCTGCAGTGACAGTGCTTGGAATGAGAGGCAGGGTGGTGCTGGTGGTACAAACAGCTCTGTGTGTCTCTTTCTTTTTTTTTTTTGAGATGGAATCTCCTGGGTTAAAGTGATTCTCCTGCCTCAGCCTCCCAAGTAGCTGGGATTACAGGTGCATGCCACCACGCCTAGCTAATTTTTTGTATTTTTGGTAGAGGCAAGCTTTCACTGTGTTAGCCAGGATGGTCTCGAACTCCTGACCTTGTAGGTGATGCCCCATGTAGGAAATGCATCCTTGACTGTGAACTGTACCACTCACCACCTCAGCAGGAATGAGCGTGCCTGGAACAAGGGGGGCTTTGTTTTTCAGAGTAGCCCCACCCCCTGCCCCTCTATCATCTACTCCACAGACCAGACCGTATGAGGGACTAGGGCATATCTGTGCATCTTTCCCTACTGAAGATACAGGAACAGGTTCAAAGGGCACACATCTACGCATCCTGGGCTTACACAATTCTGTGCCTTTGTTTTTGCTATTCTCTGCCCTAGGAATTCCCATACCCCTTTGACCACCTACGGAAGCCTTATCCCCTAAGACTTACTAAAATGCCACTTCCTCTGGGAAGCCCTCTGTGATACATCTACTGCCTTCATTCTGCTCCCTCCCTTTCTCCTATAGTTCTTGGCTTGTACCTCTAGGTTGCACTCCACTCATTCTGCCCTTGACCAAGGTTACGCATTTGAATGATGCTGAAATGTATGTAAGGAAAATCATAGCTGTTACTAGGAAAGAAATGTTGCTGGGGAATCAAGAGAAAGCTTTTCTCACATGGGAGTCAAAACTAACTTCAGCTTCTCTCCAAAGGAACCAGATCCCAGTTCAGAGGAAGACTCTTTCATTGGATGAAATGTCTATTCAGACCTTATAGGACCCCAGGATATTTTGTCCAGAATCTCAAAATGTGTTTATTTATTTAAATGACATGAATTGGGAACCTCTTAGAGGCAGAACAATACATCCAGCCTTGGAAGGAGGATTCAGGAGAAATAATTCCAGTGCTTATCAGAATGATAGAAAGGAAAAGGCGATGTCCTGAATGCCTGGGAATGTGAATATTTTGGTTTAAGTTTATTGATGTGAGGAAGGAAGCAGCTTGACCAGCAGACGTGACTATTCTGTATTCTTGTTGAATATGGCTCCTATTCCTATTTTCCCCATCTTTTTTTACTTTAATGATTTTTATTACTCAATTAAAATATTTTCATTTTAGAAACATGTGAAAATCCAGTGAGCAAAAGAAAAAAATAGCCAGGCATGGTGGCCTGGGCTTGTAGTCTCAGTTACTTGGGAGGCTGAGGTGGGAGGATCACTGGAGACCAGGAGTTTGAGGTTGTAGTGTGTAATGATTGTACCTGTGAGTAGCCACTGCACTCCAGCCTGGGCAACTCTCACTTAAAAACAACGACAAAAAAATAAAAAATGAAAGAAAGGAAGAAAGGAAGAAAGAGAAAGAAAGAAAAGAAAGGAAAGAAAATTAAAAAGAAAAAAGAAAAGAGAAAGAAAGAAAGAAAAGAAAAGAAAGAAGAACTACTCATAATTTTACTCAAAATCCCTGGTATACCTTTTGGTTTTTACTTGCATATATATCTAAATTTTTAGAATGAGATTCTGCTTTATACAGTATTTCAAAATTTGCTCTTCCCTGGCCAGACACAGTGGCTCATGCCTGTAATCTCAGCACTTTGGGAGTCCAAGGCAGGAGGATCACATGAGCCCAGGAGTTGGAGACCATCTTAGGCAAAATGGCGAGACTTCATCTCTATAAATTAGCAGAGCAGTGGTGTGCATCTGTGGTCCCAGCTGTTGGGAGGCTGAGATAGGAGGATAACTTGAGTCCATAAGGTTGAGACTGCAGTGAGCTATTGATTACACCACTGCATTCTAGCCTGGGTGACAGAGCGACCTTGTCAGAAGGAAAGAAAGAGAGGCCGGGCGTGGTGGCTCACGCCTGTAATCCCAGCACTTTGGGAGACTGAGGCGGGTGGATCACGAGGTCAGGAGATCGAGACCATCCTGTCTAACACGGTGAAACCCCATCTCTACTAAAAATACAAAAAATTAGCTGGGCGTGGTGGTGGGCACCTGTAGTCTCAGCTACTCGGGAGACTGAGGCAGGAGAATGGCGTGACCCTGAGAAGTGGAGGTTGCAGTGAGCCGAGATTGCGCCACTGTACTCAAGCCTGGGCGACAGAGCGAGACTCTGTCTCAAAAAATAAAATAAAATAAAATAAAATAAAATAAAATGAAATAAAAAGAGAGAGAGCGAGAGAGGGGAAGGAAGGAAGGAAGGAAGGAAGGAAGGAAGGAAGGAAGGAAGGAAGGAA